>NC_090655.1:140774916-141024916 GCF_040937935.1 Hyperolius riggenbachi
ATGAAATCACAAACATTTGCCTGTTCTTCTAAAACAGGGTGGGTAAGAGATTATATTACATATCTATTTTAATCAATTCAACATACAGTAACTACTTAACTATAAACTGCTGTAAGATTGCTGTGCACAGTTAAGGCAAATGTCCGCGGACTGGCTAACTCAGCGAACTGCAGTAGACTTCAATGGGTAGAGATGGCCCCAACCTCCTATTTTCGGTTCGCGAACCACGAATGCGAACTTCCGCTAAAGTTCAGTTCGTGCGAACGTTCGCAAACCGCAATAGACTTCAATGGGGAGGTAAACTTTGAAAACTAGAAACACTTATGCTGGCCAGAAAAGTGATGGAAAAGATGTTTCAAAGGGTCTAACATCTGAGTTTTTGGCTTGCATGGATGAGTGGGATAGATGCCAAAAGTCCCGGGGAAAAATCTGAATTTGACGCAAAGCAGCGTTTTAAGGGCAGAAGTCACGTTGAATGCTAAATTACAGGCCTATAGTGCTTTAAAACATCTTGCATGTGTATACATCAATCAGGGAGTGTAATTAGAGTACTGCTTCACACTGACACACAAAAACTCACTGTGTAACGCACCGCAAACAGCTGTTTGTGTAGTGACGGCCGTGCTGGACTGGTGCGCACCATGGCGAGAGTGCAGGCCATGGCGGTTTTCAAGCCCATATGGTCGCCGGGCTGTGGTAGCTCAATGATAGAACAACAGTGACTGAGTGTCCAGCTGATCAAATTTGGTCTGCCCACAATGAAGCAACGACCTTATTATCTTGGGTGTCTTTAAGCGGCCTTAAAAATTCAGTAATTCACCTGGAGTCCTGGACCCTGTTGGTGGTGGCGGAGAAGGCAGTCAACCGGCCTGCGGGCAGAGATGCTATGTGGGGAGTGAGTTAGTCTTGGGGCAGGAAGTCACACGATGTGCAGGCAGAGATGCTGTGTGTGGGGACTGACTTAGTCTTCGGACAGGCCTGAGCGTGCTTTGCAGACCAGGCATCTGTGGTCAGATGGACCCTTGACCCAACGGTGTGTGCCAGAGATGTCACCACTTGCCTTTCAACATCACGGTACAGTTTAGGTATCACCTTTTTTGAGAAAAAATTGCGGCCTGCGGTGTGTGGCTTTGCTTTTGTGTGCTGCTTTTCCTCAGGTGGTCATCCCGTTGCAGTTTTTGCTTTGTAATCATGTGCCTTCGTAAGGTAGTTGTCCCTACGCGGGTCTTGGTCTTTCCACGTCTCAATTGTCGGTGGCAGAGAGTACAGATGGCATTGCTCTCATCTGAGGCAGACACACAAGAAAAATTTCCACACCGCTGGGCCCTGGGGTGATGGCACTTTGGTGGTGGCGGCCGACTGAGTGTTAAGTGGGGTGCCAGAATCAGAGCAGGAGGAAGATATGTCACGCTTCCGTGCAGAAGCTGAGAAAAATGAGGTGTTCTGTTTTAAATAGTCAACTACGTCCTGACAATATTGGGGGTTGATGGCTTTCTTCTGAACACTGTACTTTGGTCGAGGGCCGCATGAAATCATGACAGCGCAACCTCGAACAGACCTGCCAGGTGGCCTGCCTCTGCCTTTTGTTTTGTCCATATTTGGGGGGGATGAAGTGAAAGGTATGCACTGACTTGACTAATACAATGTGCAGTCACACAGGTGCAGCAGTTAACAGGTATGCACGGAGTGGTATATCTCAGTGCGTGCACTCACGTAGGTAGGTGGGTGCACTGAACACAACAAGTAGGTATATGCAGTGATGGGTATTATAATGTGCACCTGTCACAGTAGTAATTATACCACCAAGGGGCCAAAGGCCAGCTGCGACTGACTGACAGGGCTGTACATAATGCAAGTGGGCCACACAAAAAAAGAAAATAGATCACAAAAATAAGATTAGCTCTCAAAAGAGCTGTTGAGGGGTGCTTTTTTACCAATAAGAATCAGCAAGGAGCAAGCTAAGAAGCCTAGAACACAAGAGCCTAACTAAGCTTTCCCTATAGGTCTCTGCACAGCAGCTCTCAATTCTCTAATTACTGCAGGCACACACGCGAGTCCAGTGCCTGACGCTGCCTGCCTTTTATAAGGGGGGGGGGCCTCCAGAAGGGAGTGTAGCCTGATTGGCTACAATGTGCCTGCTGACTGTGATGTAGAGGGTCAAAGTTGACCCTAATGATGCACTACGGGGAGAAGTGAACTTCCGGAAAAGTTTGCATTCGTCCGCAAACCACCAAAGTTCGCCTGAAACCATTAGCTGGTGAATCGTTCGGGCCATCTCTATCAATGGGCAGGTGAACATTAAAAACTACAAACACTGTTTCTGGTGGCCAAAAGTGATGGAAAAGATGTTTCAAGGGGTCTAACACCTTGCGGGCGGCATGTCGGAGTGGGACACACGCCAAAAGTTCCTAAAGGGCAGAAATCACATTGCATTACTAAATTGGAGGCATAAAGTGCTTGAAAACATCTTGTGTGCATATATACATGGATCAGGTAGTGTAAGTAGTGTACTGCTTCACACTGACAGACCAATTTACTGTTTAATGGATGCACCGCCGCAAAGGGTTAGTTGACACTCCCAGGCCAAACTGTAAGGATCCCTCCTGTAGCGTGTTCTGTCCGTTGCAGTGGAGCTGCAAACGGACAGTTCTGGCTTATCTGTTTGCATTCGGTTGTGCATTAGCAATAAGTGTCATTGTCATTTGCAATCACTCTGCAGTTCTGGGCAGCTCAGGATGCTGTCATCATTCCACCAATTGCTTGTTGCAGCTGAGCTGCGGCCAGATAGCCCTGGATTTCCTGCATGCATGTATTTCTTATGGGAGTCCTGTGCATTCACAGCCAGCTAGCAAATGGTAATCAAGCCAACTCAGGATTGAACGATTTCCATTCAGCTGTGTGGGAATTTGCATACCTGCATCCATTGGTTGATGCCAGCATAAAAGTCTGCCTCCCATTTCATGCCCGGCCCAACATAGTGTTCAACTCTCTGAGTTGTCGTTGGGTCTATGCTGTGAAAGTTGTTATTGTAAATGTCTAATGCCTAGTTCTGTATTTTCATGTCTGCTGGATGTTTGCTGACCTGCGGGGGTCAGTGAAGTCCTCCTGATCCTGATAGTTAGATTCTGCCAGCACCATGTTGGTGACTGGTAGTATTCTTGAGGATGAACTATAGCAGCGGTTGCCATTAGTTCGCTCCTACCTGTTAGTCTTGTCTATCTCAGTGTGAATGTTTCCGTCGATGAAACAGCGACTAGATTGGCTGAGCATTCCGTCTGTCTGTCTGTTATCTGTCTTGTTAACTGTAATTACTTTTGCTTTAGCTAGTGAGTTATTTGAGAGCTACATTTTATATATTGTGCATCAGCATAATATATGTACTCTAGTCAGTAAGTATTGTATTATTGTAATATTGTATTGTATACCGACCTTTGCCCGCTTCTCGACTACGAATCTGCCTAATCCTTCCAATACGACTGACATCTGAATTAACGTGTATGACCCAAGCCTGTTACCGACTACGTCTGTTGTGTATTGTATCACATAGCATTTAGCCTGATAGGCGGCCCAGAGCTGCAGTTGCTCTGGGCAATCTTGCTCCCTTGTTTATTACTGTATTTACTCGAGTATAGGCCGAGTTTTTTGGTCCAAAAAGTGTCCTAAAAGTGGGGGTCTAGGCCTATACTCAAGTCAATTACCCCCACTATGAACAAATATAAAATAAAGTGTCCCCCGTCTTAACTAGAGCAGTGCGGCCGCCGCGGATTTGCATACAAAAGTGACAGCTTTGTGCTGTCTCCCGCTGTGTGCCGTGTCCCTTGCCAGAGCAGTGTGGCCACCGTCAGAGCTGGGACAAGGTCCTCCAGCGCCCAAGGCTGAGACAGCAAAGTGCGCCCCTCCATCCCTTCCACCCCAGCCGTCACACACTGATTGCTATTAGACTAAGAGGGCCACAGGGCCCACAACGTCCCCAACACCTTAATCTCTAGTTATCTGGCTTGCAGTCACTGCTATGTATCCCCTTTTCTTATTTCTTTCTGCTTCATACACAATTAGGAATGACAGCTGAATGAATTGTGCGCCCCCTCCTACACTGCGCCCTGCCTCGGCCCGGCCCTGGCCACCGTGGATTTACATACAGCACAAAGCTTGTGCTGTCTCCTGCTGTGTGCTTTGTCCCCTGTTCCGGCAGAGTGGTGCGCGTGGCATATTTACCAGTGACGATGCACGGGTCCGCCACCTTCCGAGTGTCCCCGCCGGCATATGTCTTCTTATGCTCTCCAATGGCTTAAGTGACACCTCCTGCTGCAAAAAAAATAAATAAAAAACAAACAAAAAATTCAAAAAAAAAAATAAAAAACCAAAAAATGACCGGGGGAAAAGCCACTAGGTCCCATGGACTAACATTTAGCATAAACAGGGTTTCATTTGCGATTACTTTATTTTTTCCACCAGAATGCGGAATTCCGTGGAAATGTAATGGCGACGGAATTTAACACTAGCGGAATTCCACAATTCCAGCAGAACGGAATTTGCTCATTCCGATCATCCCTGTTGCTGATAGGGGATAGGTTCATCTTTGCCACTAATGCAACACCTGACCTCGGCTTATACTCGAGTCAATCTTTTTTCCCCAGTTTTTTTGATGTAAAAGTTGGGGGGTTGGCTTATACTTGAGTATATACAGTACTCCTGTGTCCATCTGTGGAGCCTTTTTCGTTATCCAGCTCTTAGCCTTGTTGCGCTGGGTGGTGAGAAAGTATGACCCCCCCAGCATTGCACATACACTGTCAGTACTGTGGGCGGCAATGTTTGTGTAGTGATGGCTGTCCAGAAGTACTACAAGGTAAATCATGCACTGTTCCCATTCAGTGACAGGCTTTGTTGTGTGGGGCCAACAAATTCATGACCCGCTGCTACTTAGTAGCCTTTCAGCTTCCACATCAGGATAGTATGGATGGATGGATGGAAGCTGTACCTTATGGTATCTCTTTCCACTTGTTCCACTAATAATAATAATAATCTGAACATTTCTATAGCGCTTTTCTCCTGTCTGACTCAAAGCGCTCAAGAGCTGCAGCCACTAGGACGCGCTCAAGAGGCCACCCTGCAGTGTTAGGTAGTCTTGCCTTGAACTCCTTACTGAATAGGTACTTGACCTAGCCAGGATTCGAACCCTGGTCTCCCATGTCAAAGACAGAGCCCTTAACCAGTACACTATCCAGCCACTACTAGCCACTAGCCAGCCACTACCACTAGGTACCCACTGCTACTTAGTTAGTAGCCTTTCAGCTTTATCATCAAGATAGTATGGATGGATGAAAGCTGTACCTTATGGCATCTCTCTCCACTAGTTCCACTAGGTACCCGCTGCTACTTAGTAGCGCTACCAGAGAAGATTGTGGTGTACAGAGATCATGGAGTGTCAGATGGACAGCTCAGCACAATTCAGAATTATGAGATCCCGCAGTTACAGACCTGCTTTGGTACTTTTGAAAATGATTCCCCTCGCATAATTGTCATCATAGTGCAGAAAAGGATCAGCACCAATCTGTACTGCTCAGTGTCCGAAGCATTTGTCACAGGGCAGAAATGCCATTGCATTCCTAAAGTGGAGGCATAAAGTGCTTTAAAACATCTTGTGTGTGTATACATGGATCAGGTAGTGTAGGTAGTGTACTGCTTCACACTGGCAGACCAAACTTACTGTGTAACGCACCTCCGTAAACAGCTGTTTGTGTAGTGGCCGTGTTGGTGCGCAAGTTGGTGAGAGTGCAGGCAATGGTGGTATAACAGCATATATGGTGGATCACGAAGGGGAATTAACACATGTACATGCCTTTTATTTTGTTGTTGCAGCCGCAGTGCAGCCAGAAAAATTAGACATGTACACACACCAGAAAAAAGCGGACTTAAAAATTCAGGAATACACCAGGAGTCCTGGAACCTGTTGGTGGTGGCAGAGAAGGCAGTCAATTGGCCTGCAGGCAGAGATGCTGTGTGGGGACAATGTCACTTACAAAAAATAATAAATTAAGTTAGTGCGTTATGCTCAAGTAAACGGACCAGCGTAGCGTCATGATCTCACGTGTACCAGAAGCCTAGATGGGAAGTTAATTATAGAACTTTATGATGGTAGCAAGCAGACTGGCTCACTGTACTACCTATTATTTTCTTTTGTTTTTCTTAAAGCATGTTAGTCAAAATCATCAAAAATTATTTGTAACGTTGTTATATTTGTGTGCTGCTTTTATTAACGTGTGCCTACCATTGGTGTTTGTGTTTGGCGATCAGGTGCCATTGCAAAGCTGTTGACCCTAGGTGGGTGTTGGACTTCCCACGACTCAGTTTCTTTTGGCAGAGGTTGCAGATGGAATTGCTGGTATCAGAGGCACACAAACAAAAAAAATGCCACACTGGTGATCTTTGGAAAGTCGGCATTCGGGTGGTGGCAACAGCAGGCCTTGAAGGGCATGTTATAGCTGGATGACCCCAAGTGTATCACTAAATGCATTATGTGTGAATAAGTCCTCTTTGGAAAAGAAGCAGGCGGTTTACTTCCGGCAAACAGAAGGAGCGATCAGTGTGGCAGGGTGAAAGAGGGGAAGGATAAAGGTGCTTCTCTTGGTATCCACCTCAGTGGAAAAAGTATCTGTGTTTGAGACAAGAAGAGACAGAGCGCACTCAGGGGAACAGTACAGCAGTAGATTCTGTGAATTCAGAATAATCTCACCTCTAGAAGTTGCTGGCGAACCTGTACAGGAGTAGCCAGCATGTAGACAAATAGACAAGACAAATAACATTTATATTGCGCTTTTCTCCTTGCGGACTCAAAGCGCCAAGTAGGCTTTTATCCCTCTAGCCAGGGATCAGGCACAAAGGCAGCTGGATTCCTCCTTCACTCGGATGGTTGTTGGCAGGCAGCGAGCGGCTCTGAGGTTGTACACCCTGTCTGTGTGCGAGTCCGCTATATGCGGTTGCACAAACAGGTTGTGGTGGATTTCAAAGCATCAGCTCCAGGAGTGAGGGATTTAAAAGCAAAGCTCCATGCTGCTCCATGAGTCTTGCACAGGCAGTTCACGGGCAGTTGGAGTGGTGGTCTAATTGCAATGCAGCAATGCGTGTGGGAAAGAAGAAACGGCGGCTGCCGTATAGTGTTGATTGAGGGTTATCAAAATATATTGCAATGCGTTTCAGGAGACCTAGTCCTCCTTTCAGTGAAAAGATATGCAATGGTAATACAGAGTGTGGGCCTGGCACACTACAGAAACTAAGCCCAGCTGCGACAGGGCTGTATCTATGCCTGTCTGTGGTCATACACACACAAAAAAAGAAAATAGATTAGCAGAATATTAGCTCTCAAAAGAGCTTTTTGTGGGGTGCTTTCAGCAACAAGACTGAGTGAGGAGCAAGCTAACAGCAGCTTAACACTTTCCCTATCTCCAAATGTCTCTCCCTTCCTCTCACTATAGCAAGATCAGCAGACTGAGAACATGGCCGATGCTGCGGCGGTTTTATGGGGGGGGGGGGGGGGGGGGGCGGGGGTGAGTGGAGGCTGAGTGGCTGCCATGTGTCTGCTGACTGTGATGTAGAGAGTCAAAGTTTAGCCCAATGACGAGGTATAGGAGGCGGGTCGAACGCACCATGTGTCCACTACCCGCTGTGGGTGCAAGCAGCTGATATCCGTGTGGATTACCCGCCGGGCGAAGCGTTCGGGCCATCTCTAGTGTCTATATTGTGTATACCATGTTGTATATTATGTACCCTATTGTTTCTTACTCTGTATAGTGCCACAGAGTATGTTGGTGTTTTATAAAACAATAATAATAAATTAATCTTATCTTTATCGGGAAGAGTACAACTGATTAAAATGTTTAGTGTAGCCAGGCTATTATATCCTCTTCAGACGATACCAATTCTTTTAAAACATAAAGATATCACTCGCTTTGAGTCGGCCTTTGTAACATTTCTATGGAAGAAGGGGAAGCCTAGGATAGCTCTATTAAAATTAAAAGCAACTATCCTGCAGTTAGGACTAAATTTCCCAGATATACGCATGTACAATCTTTCAGCATTATTTAGACACATTAGGGACTGGGTAGGTGATACTTCTTTTTACACGCCTACAAAATTGGAAAAAATGGTAGTGATTCCATTTTCATTCCTAGGAATTCTCCACACCCCAATGAGTCAGTTACCTCAACGGATTAAAAGCAATGTCTTGATAGGAGACACACTAATAACATGGAGGGAAATTAGAAAAAGGTACAACCTACGTGCCTATATATCTTTATTAACACCTATAAAAGGAAACCCTTCGTTTCCATCAGGAGATATGCACGAGGCCTATGAATTATGGGCGAATATGGGAATACACTTAACCTTCCTGGCGGTAACCCCGAACTTAGTTTGGGGTAAGCCGCGCAGGAGGTTTTCTCCGGCACTGTTGGGCCGATTTTCTTAACTTTTTTTTTTGCTGGACGCAGCTAGCACTTTGCTAGCTGCGCCAGCACACTGATCGCCGCTGGCCTGCGCCCGATCGCCGCTATCCGTTGCGGCGCGCGGGCCCCCCCCAGACCCCGTGCGCTGCCTGGCCAATCAGTGCCAGGCAGCGCCGAAGGGTGGATCGGGACTCCCAATGACGTCACTGACGTCGGTGATGTCATCCCGCCCCGTCGCCATGGCGACAGGGGAAGCCCTCCAGGAAATCCCGTTCTTTGAACGGGATTTCCTGATCGGAGATCGCCGAAGGCGATCGAAGAGGGCGGGGGGATGCCGCTGAGCAGCGGCTATCATGTAGCGAGCCCTGGGCTCGCTACATGATTTAAAAAAAAAAAAAACCTGCCGCGCTGCCTCCTGGCGGAATTTTTCATACCGCCAGGAGGATTAATAGGGGATTTTCTAGACCAGGAGGGCAAGATGTTACCTGGGAAAAGGCTTTATTGACTAAAGAAATTCTTTCAAATCATGATTACTATTTTGCTCAATTGAAAAGTTATGTGAGGAAAAAATCAGGGGGAACGGGAGTGATTAAGTCTTGTACTGGCTTCAGCTATTTAATAGGTACTCTAAAATATAAACAGTCCCTATCCTGGATATATACCCAACTTAGAGAAACCCTTCCTAAAAAAAATATTTCCAACAATTTTATAAATGGGCAGAGCTAATGGAAATACCAAGAGACAACATAGTGGATCTTTTAAAAGAAGGATGGTTAGCAGTGAGATCAGCAATAGTGGGAGAAGATTGGAGGGAAATATACCTTAAGACAGTATTTAGAGCCTATATTCCCATAAAAGGCCCATACCTCATAATGGATCAACCTTGTCAACTATGTGTCCTAAGTGTGGGGATCTGACACCCGATTTAAACCATATGTTATGGCTATGTAAAGCAATTTAAAACTTCTGGAAAGAGGCATTGGTTTTCTCTCAGGAAATCACTCAGAAATCTAGGACAGTGGATCCCCTTTTCTGTTTATTTCACACCATAGATCGTTCACATAATAAAGAGATTCCTTCAATCATAAAGTGGGAACACCTTCTTCTTCTGGCAGCCAAAAAGGCTGTCATGAAGAAATGGCTTGAACCTACAGCACCCTCTGTGGAAGACCTAAAAATAATTCTTACCCACATCCTCCATCTTGAGAGGTTATCGATGGAAACGATGAAACCAAAAACAGTCCCGAAGTTTTTTAAAACCTGACAATCATGTATTGAATATTCATTTACAAGAAGTCAAATTGTTACCTTAATGAAAGCTTTCAAAGATACCTCGTGGTACCTGAAAGGAAAGATAGGGGGATACCTGGGTCGTTTAGAGATATAATCAAAGAAATGAGTATAGTTAATTAATCCAAATTAAGAAATAGACTCCTATCAGAGGGGAAGAATGAGGGGGGGGGGGGGGGGGTAGAGCGGAAAATGTTTGTGTTTGTGTTATTTTATGTTAATGCATTCAATACATATTAGGTTCTATCATATATCATTCTATAAAAACGAAGTATTAGATTGAGTGCATTTTGGCCAGGATTTATGGCTTATTAAGGAAATTGAAATAGGACAGCAAGACAATGCCATATAGATAGGTTATGATGCCCTCACTTTAGTGAGGGACTTATCTATATATATTTGGATGAAATGCTATATGGTTCTTGACAATGAAACAACCATTGCAACTATATGATCATTGTTTGTACGATAGACATTGATATTGAACAACATATTGTATAGTAACCATCAGATTGTCATGAAGCAGTGGTGTATTGTTAACAATATGTTTTTGTATCTCCCTTGCTGTTCTAAATAAAGAAAAGTTAAAAAAATAATAATAATGCCACTAACTAGAGGCTTAAAAGAATAGACACCTATACGCTCCATGAGTGTGCTGGACCACAGTGTGAAAAAGTGGATCTGAGGAAAAACCATTAGCTTGCTTGACAAAGTCCTCTCTGCAACTACAGGGTTGATCCATCCAATCTGCGCTGAGAGTAACAAACATAAGGCATACAGCTTCAAATTCAGTTGTACTTCATGTATCATTGAATTTGCAGTTGTATGCCTTATGTGTGTTGCTCTCAGCACATCTACTTTCACCATGTTATTGCTGTGGAAGCTTATTGTATTCCATTTGCAATGTATTAAAACTAAACAGAAAGAAAAATGATTTCTACAGATTTGGATATCATTATCTAATGTTCACTCTTGCCACATCAGTCCTGTGTGAAGTTATCCTATTTTAGTTACTCTATGTTAGACCAAACAGGGAGGAGGTAACTGTCAATCAATTCACTAACCTTAAAGAGGAACTCCAGTGAAAATAATGTAGTAAAAAAAGTGCTTAATTTTTTACCATAATTATGTATAAATGATTTAGTCAGTGTTTGCTCATTGTAAAATCTTTCCTCTGCCCGATTTGCATTCTGACATTTATTACATGGTGACATTTTTACTGTGGGCAGGTTATGTAGCTGCTCCTAGCTGTTTTGGCTGTTAGAGACAGCTGTGAACAGCTAATTCCTGTCTGTGAACCTTGTTACATTGTAACAAACTGCCAAAAGTACCGCGGTACTCAGAGCTTCTTGTGGGAGGGGTTTTAGCACAAAATCAGTCATACAGCGCCCCCTGATGATCTGTTTGTGAAAAGCATTATATTTCTCATGTAAAAAGGGGTATCAGCTACTGATTGGAATAAAGTTCAATTCTAGGTTGGAGTTTCTCTTTAACTCCTGTCTTTAATAACTCTTCTGAGCTGTTTTACAGTTATCACCATGGTGATATAATTGTGATAACTGTAAAACAGCTCAGAAGAGTTATTAAAGAGAATCTGTATTGTTAAAATCGCACAAAAGTAAACATACCAGTGCGTTAGGGGACATCTCCTATTACCCTCTGTCACAATTTCGCCGCTCCTCGCCGCATTAAAAGTGGTTAAAAACAGTTTTAAAAAGTTTGTTTATAAACAAACAAAATGGCCACCAAAACAGGAAGTAGGTTGATGTACAGTATGTCCACACATAGAAAATACATCCATACACAAGCAGGCTGTATACAGCATTCCTTTTGAATCTCAAGAGATCATTGTGTGTATCTTTACCCCTGCAGCTATCTTCCACTGAAGTGTCAGGCTGTTTCTTCCTGCAGAGTGCAGACAGCTGTGCCTGTATGTAATTCCTCAGTATGTGAAAGCCCAGCCAGCTCAGAGGAGGATTTATCCAGCTTGTAAAAGATAAGAGAGAAGAGAGAAGCTGCCCTAATCTAAATAACACACAGGCAGTGTGCAGAGAGGGGCCTGGAGGGGGGAGATGCATCACAGAACCACAACACTGAAGAACTTGGCAGCCTTCCAGACACAGTCTGACAAGTCTGACAAGAGAGAGATAAGTTGATTTATTACAGAGATGGTGATAGTAGAACGCGCTGCAGTAAGCCAGAACACATTAGAATAGCTTTTGGAACTTGTAGGATGATAAAAAACAGGATGCAATTTTTGTTACGGAGTCTCTTTAAAGACAGGAGTTAAGCTTAGTGAATTGAGGCCATTGTCACGCAGTTTCTACTCTTATGTATATTCTACAAGTCTGCTGTCACTTTATCATCATTGATTTATAAAGCACCAACATATTCTGTGACGCTGTACTCAGTAAGAAACAAACATAGTGTGCATAATGATACAGACAAGGCATTCATAATATATTAAAATTGGTACATAACACAAAATTGATAGCCATAATAATTAATGTGACAAATGTAACAAGTTCATCATAATGTATAGTACATTCCAAGAGACAAAAGGGTGATAGAGTCCTGCCCTTGTAAACGTATAATAGGAATAGGGAGAAAAGGATGGGATAACATGCAATATGTGTATCTAAAAGCAGTGATTTCAGGATTTATTTAGAGCAGAGACATTTCAGAAATTATCACTAGATAGCTGCTGTATTTATATATTAAAATATATTAATAAAATGCAATGGCAGCTTTCAGAGCAAATAAACTGTACTTTGAGAACTTGTAATTTGTAAACTGGCAATATTACGTGTGCACAGAAGCAAATATGGTAACTGTATGGGTAATAACAAGTAGGAAAACACATTTTTATTGAATGTTATGTCAGAGCTTTATTCCACTTTAAGACCAAGGGACTTATGTTCAAAGCAAATTGACTGATCTGAGGTTGAACAGAATTGAAAAGAATAAAGAACCAGAGTGACAATGGAGCAAACCAGGAACATAGGAAGGTAAGTTAATTAAACGGAAACAGCACCATTATGTTACATTTTAAAATAAATTTTACTGCAGGCACCCTTTAAAGCAAACCTAAAGCGATAATAAAAAAAAACAAAAAAAAACACCTATGATATAATGATTTGTATGTGTAGTATGGATGAATCTTACATTAGTAGAATATTTTTATTTTCAGTTATATATCATATTGTCACAGTTGCGGTTTTAAAACCACACACTGTGTTTTAAGCTATATAACAAATTAGAAATAATAACCCTTTATCTCTTTATCTCAAGCTGTTTCTTGGCTGCTTAAGTGCTTCAGAAAACAGGACTGTATTCCACCCAGGTGGGTCAAATAGCAAAGAAAAGCCCTTTTGCATAAATAACAGCTGAAGTTTTTTTTTTGTCATTCTTCTTGTACTGGAAAACAATATGAGACTCTTTTCTTTGCTACTAATATTCAAGTTCTTAGCTGTACTACACATACAATGCATCCTATATAATAAAACCCGTGTCTCTGCATCCTCCTGTGTCCGTGCTCTCAGACCTGACAGTTTGCTGTCTGTGAACCTCATTGCATTGTGGGAAATAACAGCTTTTTCCAACTGCCAAGCAAGCAGCATCTCCCTGTGTGCATATACTTTAGACAGCGGTGGAGGATGGGTGAACGGGACACATCTAAGCTCATTGCGGGGAAAAAGGGGGATAACCTAGCGCATGTTTTTTTAATGGGCAGGCCTTTTTACTAGTTATCGCATACGTTTATTCAATGATTTCTGAATCCCAAATATCTCAATATTCTCAGACAAAACAGAAGCAAATCTGAACAGCGCTTGTTATGATTGTCAGAACAGACCACTAGCTGCTAACCTTATGTAAATATAAAACATTTGCATTCAGTATTTCATTGCTACTTCATAAATGTCTGTCCAAAAGGTTTAAATTCTTAATAATATTTTACAGGAAAACAAAACAAAAAGTACCAACCATGCATTTTATTAACATTAAGTTACTGATAAAAAAAATAAAATTAGATGCTAAGAAGCAACAGGTATTGTAAGGCAGGCCTTGGCTAAGAATGTAAGCCTATGTCAGGTGTCATCAGGCGTTTTATGGTATCAGGCAAAAATGTATTGACAAAATAAGTCGAATAAATTTGTTTACTGTTCAGTTATCACAAAATGTGTACGTTACATACACATTTCGTGATAATGCTTACAATCACAAATGATGGATTGTTTGCTCAAAATACAGAAGAATGAATGGCATTCTGATTGAAATAACATATGCCAAAATCATAAGTTAATCTTCTCTCAGACTCATTTCATTACAGCCGTTCACAGTATGGTATTATTTTTATAATCAGCATGTGTCAGACTAAAGTAACAGCTGAGTGCCAAATACTGTGTCAGAAATCTGAAGGCTCATTTGATAACATATTTGTTTCTTATGATTTAACCCTGAAGACTAATTTAAATAGAGATTAAAATGACTGAAGGTTTGCTCTGCTCACTAACATTGTCACAACAAGTATAGTGGCAGATGAAAACATAGCAGATTGCCAAGGCTGCCTCTACAGCATCTACAACTGTCAATTTGGTGATTTGACAATGGAACAAAAAATGACTGATAAGGAATCTCATCAGGATGTTGATTAAGAAGCCATTGCATCAATCAAATCAAGCATGCTAAGATATTCAAACATCAGACAATGATAGGCCTTTACATGTCTAGTGAGACATATTGGTTCCATGGCCATGAATGTGTATTAAAAGAGAACCTGAAGAGTGAGTGATATAAAGGTTGCCATATGTATTACCTTTTAAACAATGCATAATGCCTGGCTGTCTTGCTGATCATTAGATATGGCCCAAACCTCCGATTTTCGCGAACTTCCGCAAACGTTTGCGAACATGCGAACTTCCGCAAACCGCAATAGACTTCAATGGGGAGGCGAACTTTGAAAACTAGAAACATTTATGCTGGCCACAAAAGTGATGGAAAAGATGTTTCAAGGGGTCTAACACCTGGAGGGGGGCATGGCGGAGTGGGATACACACCAAAAGTCCTCGGGAAAAATCAGGATTTAACGCACAGCAGTGTTTTAAGGGCAGAAATCACATTTTATTGCTAAATTGGAGGCCTAAAGTGCTTTAAAACATCTTGCATGTGTATACATCAATCAGGGAGTGTAATTAGTGTACTGCTTCACACTGTCAGGCCAAACTCACTGTGTAACGCACCGCAAACAGCAGTTTGTGTAGTGACGGCCATGCTGGACTGGCCTGCCCTGGCCAGAGTGCAGGTGATAGCGGTTTTCAAGCCCATATGGTCGGGCTGAGGTAGCTGAATGACAGAACAACAGTGACTGAATGTCCAACTGATCGAATTTGGTCTGTGCACAATAAAGTAACAACCTCATATAGCCGGCGGTCATTGCTTCATTGTGATACGCAAGCCCCCTCACCGCGGCAAGGTAACGAACACGAACGGGAATTGACACATGTACATGCCTTTTGTTTTTGTTGTTGCAGCTGCAGTGCAGCCACAAAAATTAGGCAGGCATGTACACGCACCAGAAAAATTATAGCGGCCATTGCTAGCAGCGATGCAGGCAGAGATGCTGTGTGGGGACCGACTTAGTCTTGGGGCAGGCAGTCACACAGCATGCAGGCAGAGATGCTGTGTTTGGGGACTGACTTAGTCTTCGGGCAGGCCTGAGCGTGCTTTGCAGACCAGGCATCCGTGGTCAAATGAACCTTTGACCCAACGCTGTGTGCCAGAGATGTCACCACTTGCCTTTCAACATTACGGTACAGTTTAGATATCGCCTTTTTTGAGAAAAAATTGCGGCCTGGTATCTTACACTGCGGTGCGTGGCTTTGCTTTTGTGTTCTGCTTTTCTTTAGGTGGTCATCCCATTGCAGTTTGTGCTTTGTAATCATGTCTCATGTGCCTTCGTAAGGTAGTTGTCCGTACGCGGGTCTTGGTCTTTCCACGGTTAAATTTGGCAGAGCGTACAGATGTCATAGCTCTCATCTGAGGCAGACACACAAAAAAATGTCCACACCGCTGAGCCCTGGGGTGATGGCATTTTGGTGGTGGCGGCCGACTGAGTGTTAAGTGGGGTGTCAGAATCAGAGCAGGAGGAGGAAGATATGTCACGCTTCTGCGCGGAAGCTGAGAAAGATGAGGTGTTCTGTGTTAAATAGTCAACTACATCCTGACAATATTGGGGGTTGATGGTACGTGCCTTTTTCTGAACACTATACTTTGGTCGAGGGCGGCGACCTCGAACAGACCTGCCAGGTGGCCTGCCTCTGCCTTTTGTTTTGTCCATATTGGGGGGATGAAGTGAAAGGTATGCACTGACTTGACTAATACAATGTACGGTTACACAGGTGCAGTGACTGGTATTACAAATGTGCAGCTGTCACACACACAGGTACCGTGAACAGGTGCAGCAACTGGTGGTGGTATATAAAACTGTGTGCGCTCACATAGGTAGCTAGGTGCACTGAACAGGTGGGTATGCAGTGATTGGTATTACAAATGTGCAGCTGTCACACACACACACACACACACACACACACACACACACACACACACACACACACACACACGTGCAATGACTGATGGTATTAACAACGCGTGCCCTCAAGTAGGTAGGTAGGTAGGTGCACTGAACAGTGAACAGGTGCAGTGATTGGGATTACAAATGTGCAGCTGCCTGTCACACACACAGGTAGTCACTGAATGTGCTAGGCCTGGCAGTGACAAAGTAGGAATTACCACCAAGGGGCCAAAGGCCAGCTGCAACTGACTGACAGGGCTGTATATCATGCAAGTGGGCCACACACAAAAAAAAGGTCACAAGAACAAGATTAGCTCTAAAAAGAGCAGTTGATTGGTGCTTTTTTTTAGCAATAAGAATCAGCAAGGAGCAAGCTAACAAGCCTACAAGAGCCTAACTAAGCTTTCCGTATAGCTCTCTCTGCAGCAGCTCTCCCTTCTCTAATTACTGCAGCAGGCACACGAGTGAGTCCAATGCCTGATGCTGCCTGCCTTTTATAAGGGGGACTCCAGGAGGGAGTGTAGCCTGATTGGCTACAATGTGCCTGCTGACTGTGATGTAGAGGGTCAAAGTTGACCCTATTGATATAGCATAGGGGCAGACCAAACTTCCGAAAAAGTTTACGGTTCTCCACGATCACGGACCACCGAAGCTCACTGGTTCCTGTTCGCCAGCAAGCCGTTCGGGCCATCTCTACTGATCATGTGCCTCTAATACTTTTAGCCATAGACCCTGAACAACATGCAGATTAGATGTTTTTTTTTAAAACAATAATCTGACAGTTGCATGCTTGTTCTGGGTGTGCAATTCAGACACTACTGATACCACAATGATCATCAGGACTGTCAGGCAACTGGGCATGTTTAAAATAAAATGAATATAGCAGCCTCCATATCCTTGCTTCAGGTTCTCTTTAAGCATGCAGCCAGTATCTACTGAGAGGAGTCACAGGGCCCAATTTAATCACAACAATCACTGGCAATAAGTCACACATGGAGTCATTCACTTAAATGTCTTTTTATCATGCTGACATTCTGTTCATTTAATTCAATGCAAGAAGCATTGTTTCATGAAAAATAAGAGCAGATGACTTTTACACTTACCACCTGCTTTACCCAGGTAATCAAATGTATTGCTTATCTCAGGATGGCGAGGAATCCTGTTGGAAGAATCACATTAGCACATAGACCAATAGGAAATCCTTAGTGGCAAAATCTCAGATGCTTTTGTCAACATTCCCTGAAAATGTACTTTGCAGCAATAGCAGGGAGAATAGGGACATCCAGCAAAATGCTCCTTTTGATTTGTTTAATTTGCTACTGGGTCTCCATTTTACGGAACATTTAAAAATAATGCAACAAATTTGGACGCCCACTATGAGAACTGCAGCTATGAATAGCTGGCATAAGTTGGCACAGTCTGCATAAAGTCGGGGGATCATAAGGTTAGGTGGTTTTGGGGTTAAGGTTAGGCACCCAGCAGGGGGGTTAGCATTAGGCACACCACCCAGAGGGTTAGGTTAGGCACAACTGGGGGGAAGTAAGGTTAGGCACCACCGGGGGTTGTTAAGGTTAGGCACCACCCTACATGAAAAAAAAATGGCTTTGCTGCCCCCTGGCAGATTTTGACAAACCGTCAGGAGGGTTAAAGGACCAATGCAGGGTGCTGGAGTACTTAGTATAGCAAGCCGAGACATAGCAGCAGCTGTCCCTCTCTCTGAGGCCGCTGTCCCCACTGCATCTTTTTTCACAGTAGGCAGGGCACCCCAGCACCCTTCCCTGTGACACCCCTGCCACTAGGTCTGGGCTTGCTATACTAAGTATAACAAGCTCAAAAAGCATTTTTAAATTTCCCTAGACCAATGGGAATACTCATTGGCCATTAAAAAGACCAATTGAGGGCACTGGAGGAAAAGATGCTCCAGGGCTTATCATATTTAGTATAGCAAGCCCATGGCATCGGTTTGACACATGTGGCACTGTTTGTCAGTTGTCTGGGCAGGGATCGACGCATGCATGTGCGTTCTCCTTCATTCATTGGGTATCAAGAAGATATGGTGTTGGACCATTTGAGAGAATACTGTTGTGGGAGTAACAAAAATTAAGTATTTATTGTTAATTAAGATTAATAAAGGACTTTTTGCATGGTTGATTTTTCTCTTATTATAAGGAACTTATCTGTGAATACTGATGATGTGCCGAGAGCCAATCGGAATCCGCCGCGTCCGGGTCTTTACGCTTCTTCCCCGCTGATGACGTGCAGGCTGGGACACAGGTCACACTTCCTGATAGGTGGAGGGTGCATTCTCAGTAGGCACTCCGCAAAGTTAAACAATAGTCATCTAACTGCACTCAGCTGACAGCGCAAGCGTCAACTGATTATTCATCTGACACTTAGGCAGGTGTGTCTGCTGTGATTGGATGTGCAGAGTGTGGCCGGCCACTGATTGGATGGAAGATGTATTTAAACACGCAGAGTGCTCTCAGTCATCCCGGTAATAAGAATAGCTGTGGCTAGTTGCTGGGTGCGCACTCATACTAAAATTGAATTATCTGGAATTGACCTTGGCTTGTATTTGACCATTCTTGTCTGCTGTTTAACTAACCCTTGCTTTTACCTGGATACTCTTGTCTGCTGCCTGGATAAACCTTTGCTTGTTACCTGGATACTCTTGCCTGCTGCCTGGACCAACCTTGCTTATTACCTGGATACTCTTGCCTGCTGCCTGGACCGACCCTTGCTTGTTACCTGGACATTCTTGCTTGCCACCTGGACCAACCCTTGCTTGTTACCTGGATACGCTTGCATGCTACCTGGACCAACCCTTGCTTGTTACTTGGATACTCTTGCAGGCTGACCTTGCTTGGGCTCTCTTGCTTACTACCTGGATCAACCATTGCCTGTTTCCTGAACTATAGGTCACTTTGCTGGCAGTCATCACTGAGGGCCTCATCCGACTAAACTAATGGTCCTGTGCAGGGGCGTAGGAATAGGCCCTGCAGCCCCTGCGCCCGCGGGGGGGGCCCGGCCCCCCCCCTGGGGCCCGTCCGGAAGTGACGTCAGCCGCTAGAGGGAGAAGTCTCCGATGGAACGCACGGAAGCAGGTATGTATCTGCCCGCCGCTCGCTGCCCACCACAGCCCCACAGACAGACACTTACGAGCTGGAGGGGAGCACAGAGGGGAGAGCCCCGAGGTGAGGGAGAGGGGGGAACTACCCCTCTCCCCGCCGACTGTGGGCAAGGCTTTCCCCTCATGCTGCCACCCCTCCAGCACCCACAAAACGGCCGCGAGCGGGCCCCGGGGGGGGCGCTCAGAAAATCTGCAGGGGGGCCCGGTGGGGCCTAGTTACGCCCCTGGTCCTGTGTGTACAGTGTGTAAAGTGTGTACAGTGTACAATATAGTCCTGTGTGATGCTTATGAACTGTTGAACTTTGCTTTACTTGCCTCAGTGGGGTTCTGGTGGGTTATTGTCCACTCTACTGCAGTCTGTATGCCTTGCACGTTTGTCAAAAACCTGAGCGGTTCTTGCCTTTTTCATGATTGCTAACCCAGTAAAGGACCAGCCCTTAAAGTGTTGCTATCATATAAATCCGGCATAGTGGGGTCCGAACCCTCTATAACAGTAATTATAGATTGACGGTATACCTTGAAATGAATATGAGCACTCAGTATAGGATTTTATATAAAAAAATGTATTTGCTTATCATACAGCATATATACAAAATATGAACAGTTCCAAGTAGTGTTTCCTTCTAACAGTATTCCATCTTATCAAGGACTTTATAGCCAAGCGATCATCAATCTTCTAAGTACATTCAAAAAAGAATATAACAGTTGTGCTATGTAGAATAAGATCAAAATTAGTCTCACCTGTATCAATAGCTGTGTATCTAGTAGCTGTGTAAAACTTGTAGTCATCCTCTTAAAGAAATAGCATAAAAAATTGCTTCTAAAAAAATCTTCTTGCTAACATCTTAACAGAACTTAATGCTGAAAAATTAATAAAGTAAATCACCAGAATATACAACATTCACTCTTCCTCAATCAGCACGCGTACACAAGAAAGCAATTATAAACTTTTAACCAGGTGGTACATGACACCAGATAGACTGGCAATTATAGATAGTACAAGAAGCGAAGAATGTTGGAGAGGATGCGACAACAGGGGCACTCTGCTACATCTACTCTGGAACTGCCCTAAACTGGTGAATTATTGGGATGAGGTGCTCCAGATAATTGAAAAAATAACATGTCATAAGATTGAGGACAATCCATGGGTAGTCCTCTTACACCTATCAAAAAGCAAATCGTACAAGAGAACGGTGGTTCCTCATATGCTAGATGCAGCTAAAGGACTAATCCCCTTACATTGGAAATCCCACTATACCCCCACCATAAAGGACTGGTTCCAGAGACTTAACCAGACACAGAGGACTGAGGAAATAGTGCTAACAAGCAAGGATAAGTATAAAAAATATTACCAAATTTGGGCCCTATGGATCGATTATAAGGATTCAGTAGAATACAGACACTATATGGGCGGAAATCCATCTGATTAGGCTATATCAGCAAGGTAGGCACCTTCGACACAAATGCTATTCTTAGACATAGCCGAGCACAGTCCAATAACCTGTGATCCGGGGAGGGAGGGGGGGGGGGGGAAGGGAGGGGGAGGGGGTGGATGGGAAGGGTAACACCTGCTAAGCCTGGAGGATAGTCAATGCAATAGGTAGCACCTAATGGAAGAAGCAATACCTCATTCTTAACCTCCCTGGCGGTAAGCCCGTGCTGAGCACGGGCTATGCCGCGCAGGGGGATTTCTCAGGCCCTGCTGGGCCGATTTGCAAAATTTTTGGTTTGCAACACGCAGCTAGCACTTTGCTAGCTGCGTGTGCAGTCTGATCGCCGCCGCTCTGCGGCGATTATGTGCCTCCGCTCGCCGCGCCGCCCCCCCCCCCCAGACCCCGTACGCTGCCTGGCCAATCAGTGCCAGGCAGCGCTAAGGGGTAGGCCGGGACTCCCAATGACGTCACAACGTCGATGACGTCGGTGACGTCATGCCGCCCGTCGCCATGGCGACGGGGGAAGCCCTCCAGGAGATCTCGTTCTTTGAACGGGATCTCCTGATCGCCGATCGCCGGCGGCGATCGGAGGGGCTGGGGGGATGCCGCTGAGCAGCGGCTATCATGTAGCGAGACTTTGTCTCGCTACATGAAAAAAAAAAAAAAAAAAAAAAAGATTTGCTGCCCCCTGGCGGATTTTTTGCAAACCGCCAGGAGGGTTAAAGTTGGAAATAAGCTGTTTAAAAATAGAGAAGAGTTTTGTCCGCGTCATAGATAGAAACCCGGCATTTCGATATATATGCACACAGAAAGTCAAGCTAATCTGTATATGAAAAGTTTATTACACTGTATGGATGAAACGTTGTAAAGGTTTTTCTTCTTGAAAAATGAAAATAAAATTATGTTAAAAAAAAAAAATCACCAGAATATTAAACATATTACCCCTTCTCTGTCATCTTTTCAGCATCTAGAACCACTTGTGGGAAGGTAGCTTCTTCCTCATGTGTCTTCTCAGGAGATTGTTGGGCTTCTGCAAACTATGAGCTTTAAAGAGAAACTCCAACCAAGAATTGAACTTTATCCCAATCAGTAGCTGATACCCCCTTTTACATGAGAAATAGAATGATTTTCACAAACAGACCATCAGGGGGCGCTGTGTGACTAATTTTGTGCTGAAACCCTTCCCACAAGAGGCTCTGAATACCGCGGTACTTTGGGCAAACTGCCACAATGTAACAATGTTCACAGACAGGAAATGGCTGTTTAAAGCTGTCTGTAACAGCCACAACAGCTAGGAGCAGCTATATAACCTGCCCACAGTAACAATGTCACCATGTAATACATGTCAGAATGTGAATCTGGGAGAGGAAAGATTTTACAATGAGCAAACACTGACTAAATCAGTTATACATAATTATGGTAAAAATGAAGCACTTTTTTTATTAAATTATTTTCACTGGAGTTCCTCTTTAAGCTCCTACTTTTATAGGGATAGGATGCAATATGGCTGCCTAATCTGGAATTTCCCTGAATCCCAGGTTCTGATTGGCTAAAGCTTCCATGTGTCAATGCTTTGTCATGTTTGAATACCTGAATCATAATATTATTGCTTATAAATTCTGATTAGGACATTTCTGACGCAGTTGATTGAAAATGGACGTCACCAGCCATCTTGTCTGCTGGTTGACTTTTGTCCTTAGACATTGAGACTAAACAATGTCATTTATGACGCATTTCTGATAAGATGTCCTTCTGCTAATTAGGTTCAGTTTGTAATGTGTCTATACTTTCCCAGGTCAGGTTGACACTATAACACTGTACACGGACCTGTAAGTGCCTTCAGCAATTTAAGACTTATTGAAGCATACAGGGTGTAACAATAGGTGTCAGCAACCAGAGAGAGAATCTGATTCTTGGCGATCTGCAGTATCCCCAAGAATACAGATATACCTGATTATTGGAGATCTGCAGAATCGCCAATAATCAAATATGTCTAACCTCTAGACACCTGAGTGTGTAAGTGTTTTGGTGCAACAGTAACCTTTGGACCACCGGGGTAGCAGGTGGTCCAATAAGTAGAGAAGACTCTACTGCAGTCAAGGACACCTGGAGAGGGAGTCCCTGACTGATAAGGAGCAGTGTCCCCTCTGTAGAGCAGGGGACCCCTGCGGGAAGGCTGGCCACCCTGTAGAGGGGGGGGGGGGGGTGACAGCCAGAAGGTCAGACAGGCCGGGTCGGCAACCGTGTATCAGATAAGCAAGGTACCAAATTAGAGAGCAGAAGAATAGTCAAGAAAGCTACAGGTCATAACCGATATCAGAACAAGGCCTAGTCTGAGGTGTGAGGTCCATGATCTCAACACCCTGGAACTATGCTAGAGAATAACACAGATGATATACAGTATTCCTAGTCTGGGGTGTGAGGGCCGTGATCTCAACACCCTGGAACTATGCTAGAGAATAACACAGATGATATACAGTATTCCTAATCTGAGGTGTGAGGGCCGTGATCTCAACACCCTGGAACTATGCTAGAGAATAACACAGATGATATATAGTAACTGGCTAAGTGTGGATTCCCAGGTCCTCCTGGTTCCACCACACTGAAGGATCTGACTAAGGTCTGAGTGCTAACACATAGGCATTCGCAATGCCAGACAACCAGCAACTGAACAGCAGATATATATAGTAAAGCACCCCACAGCGCCGCCCAGCTCCCATCAACCAATCACTGACTGAGCAGGAATCAGCTGACCGCCCTGATCAGCTGATCTTCCTCCTACTGGTATAAAGAGCTTGTCTTGCAGCGCGCGCGCGCGTAGCTCTCCATCTGTGTGCACTACTAGGTCCAGACAGCCCAGGCACATGTTGCTGCGGGGAAACCGCTGCACTGGACGCGGAATCCGCCGCCTCACCGTCGGAACATGCGGCGGCCCCCACGCCATCCTTCCCATGTGCACCATTAGTTCCAGATAACCCAGACGCATGCTGACGCGGACAAACCGCCGCATCAGACGCGGAATCAGCCACCTTACTGTCAGAGCACGCGGCGGCTTTTCCACTATTCATCACAGTACCCCCCCGAGGAGTGGACTCCGGACACTTCCCACCAGGTTTTCCAGGATGTAAATCATGAAACTCTGTCTTCAAATCCTCCGCACGCATGCGGCAATCTGGTACCCAAGATCGCTCCTCTATGCCATATCCTTTCCAGTGGACCAGATACTGCACGGAATTCTGCACCAAGCAGGAATCCAGAATCTTTTCAATCTCATACTCTGGTTGGTCATCCACCAACACAGGGGGGGGGGGAGGAGTCCAACAGCTGGTTTCAACAGGGACACATGGAACGATCTCACACCTTTCATGCTGGGTGGGAGATCAACAGCATATGTGACATTATTAATCTTCTTGGCCACTGGAAATGGTCCTATAAATTTAGGACCTAGCTTGGGTGACAATTGTTTCAAGGCCAAATGACGAGTGGACACCCACACCAGATCTCCAGGGGAGAATCTCCACTCCACAGACCGATGTTTATCTGCCTGCTTCTTCTGGGTCTGGAAAGCTTTCCCTAGGTTCCTCTTAACCATTCCCCAAATCTCTTTCAAGGCCCTCTGCCAGTCCTCCAGAGCTGGAAAAGGAGTTGATGCGACTGGCAAAGGAGCAAACGTAGGTGATCTACCTGACACTACTTGAAAAGGGGAATACCCAGAGGAAGAGCTTTTCAGATTGTTGTGCGCAAACTCTGCAAATGGCAAAAACTTTACCCAATCAGTTAGCGCATCAGCAACATAGCACCTGAGAAATTGTTCCAGGGATTGGTAAACTCTCTCGGTCTGGCCGTTGGTCTGAGGGTGGTAGCCTGATGAGAATGCGAGTTCCATGTCTAATTGATGGCAAAAGGCCCTCCAACATTTTGAAACAAATTGGACTCCCCGATCTGACACTACATTTTCCGGAATGCCATGTGTTAAGAAGCGCGGAAGAGCCGCCGCCATGTGGCAGCAGGAGGCGGCTCTTTTCGCGCATACTGGGGCAGAGCACGGGGAGGCAGCCGCCTCCTCTCAGCGTGAGGCGGCTGTCTCCGTGCAAGGCATGGTGGTGCGCGGAGAAACCGCCGTGTTGGACGCGGCGGTTAGCGCACATGGCCCCACTGCAGAGACTCCGCAGAACGGTGTTTGTGTGGCTGGGACACGTAGTCCCTCCAGGTTCAGAGTGACGCGCGCGCGCGCGCACTCAGGCAGGAATTATATGACAGCCAGAGGTAGTCAGCTGACCAGGCTGGTCAGCTGACTCTGGCTCCACTCCTCATTGGGCTCCACTCCTTATTGGTCCAGCACTTAGGGAGGTGCTGGAGGGATCCTTGGGGATATATACGGGAGCCTGGTCATTTCTCCAGTGTCTGGCATTGCGATCACATATGTTGGAGCACTCAGACCCTTAGTCAGATCCTTAAGTGTGCCGGGACCAGCTGGAGCTGTAATCCTACACTTAGCTAGATTCTGTTGATTGCTTAAAGTACTAGTTGTGATTATCTGTTATGACCTCTTGCCTGCTTGACTATCCTCCTGAACTCTGATATTGTACCTCGATATTTCTGATAATCTGTTGCCGAACCCTGCCTGTACCTTAGACTCCGCCTACTGTATCTGTACCTTATCTGTCCGTGTGTTTACTACCTGGCTTGTCCGACCTCGAGAACCGACCTTACTGTTGGAGGCGGTTCCCCGTCCTGTCAGTGATACTTCCTCCAGAGTGTCACTCTCAGACTAACCTTCCTACTCTTTCAGCCTGACTCCTCCCGCCTTGGAGTGTTCATGTCTTCGGAAGGAATCTGTGTAGTACTCCTTACTACACCGAGGCCTAGTCCTCTAAGTGTTACTGTTACACCAAACACTCCACTCAGGTGAACAGAGGTTAGCTGGTATATCGGATTATCGGTGATACTGCAGATCACTTATAATCTGGTATATTTCTGTATTCCTGGTGATACTGCAGATCACCGGTAATCAGATCCTCTCTGTGCTTCACCAATCGTTACAGAACGCCAGACCAAAACCAATATGGATGTACACTCCGACCGTCTGGGGGCAATGGCCTCTTCAATGGATGATATCAATCGAGTGCTGGGTGGGCACCAGACACTGATTGATTTATTGTCCGCGTCGTTACAGACCCTCCGGACGGCTATTGATGAGGTACGATCCCCTCCTAGTGCTGATATATGTATGCCAATACCTGAGAGATTTTCCGGGCACCGATCTGACTTCCGCAATTTTAGGAGTACAGTGTTGTCGTATTTCGAGTTAAGACCCCAATCCTAAGGCACAATGTCCCAATGGGTCACATTTATCAAGACATTACTGTCAGGCAATTCCCAGACCTGGGCGTACAGCCTACCTGAGGGTGACTTAGCCTTGACATCTGTCGATGAATTCTTCAAAGCAATGGCGGTAATCTACGACGACCCAGATATTGCCTCAACCTCAGAGCAGAAGCTCAAGTTATTACGTCAAGGCAAGGGTCCAGTCGAGGATTACGCCTCTGAATTTAGGAGGTGGTCAGTGACAACCAGGTTGGACAACTTCGCCCTGTTAGACCGCTTCCTATCTGGGTTGTCGGACGAGGTCTCTAGTCTCATGTTGAGTCAGCCGAAGCCCACAACACTTGATGGAGCCATCTCTGCGGCCATCAGGATTGATCGCAGATTGCGCTACCAGCGACAAACCCGGGGTAAAGACCAGGTTAAACTAGTCTCCTATGCAGCTCCCCCTGAGACGCCACCTTCGCCTGTTTTACCCTCACCTGAACCTATGCAGATAGGTCGGTCAAAACTGTCTCAGGTAGAGCGGAGACGCAGAATGACAGAGCAGTTGTGTCTATATTGTGCGGAGCAAGGTCATAGAGTACGGAATTGCCCCAACAAGCCAGGAGGTGGTCCCAAGGACCCGGGAAACGGGCTTGCCTAGGAGTAGTGGGGGGTGACACCCTAGGCACACAATTCTCACCCCTTAAAGAGAAAAGGTTGCTTCTCCCTTGTACGATTACATAGGAGAACAATTCTGTAGCCACTGAAGCTTTTGTGGATTCAGGTTCAGCGGCTAATTTCATGAGCATTGAATTTGCTAAAAAATTGGGTATTGCTCTCACCCCAGTGAAGCCTCCTATCCAAGTCACGGCAGTGGACGATTCTCCCCTGCAATGGAATCATTCCCTGTCACAGACTCAAGAGAAGAAGGTCACTATTGGGGTATTGCATGGGGAACAATTGCAGTTTTTTGTATTACACATGTCCACCTCCACTATCATCCTAGGCATGCCGTGGTTGCAAATCCATTCACCCCAGATAGACTGGGCCACGGGGCAGTTAACAGCATGGTCACCTCATTGTTTCCAGCAGTGTTTAGGGAGACTGACGCTAGGTCAAACCAGGGTACAGGTGGAAGGAGTACCTGAACAGTACTCGGATTATGCTGATGTGTTCTGTCCTAAGGCTGCGGATAAATTGCCCCCGCATCGCCCTTTCGACTGTCCCATTGACCTCCGTTCTGGTTGTATGCCCCCTCGAGGCCATCTGTATAATCTATCTGGACCTGAAAAACTAGCCATGCAGGAGTATATTCGTGAAAACTTGGCCAAGGGCTTCATTCGCCCGTCTCGGTCGCCGGCCGGGGCAGGTTTCTTTTTTGTTAAGAAAAAAGACGGGGGCTTGCGGCCATGTATCGATTACCGGAGCCTAAATAAAATCACAGTGAAGAATCGCTACCCGTTGCCGTTAATAGACGATTTATTCACACAGGTCACTGATGCAAGGATTTTCTCGAAACTAGATTTACGGGGGGCATATAATCTGGTGCGTATAAGAAAGGGCGATGAATGGAAAACGGCCTTCAATACACCTGACGGGCATTAGGAGTACCTGGTGATGCCCTTCGGGTTATGTAATGCCCCGGCCGTTTTCCAGGAACTCATTAATGAGGTCTTTAGGGAAGTGTTAGGGAAGTTCGTTTTAGTCTACCTAGATGACATTCTTATCTTTTCTAACAACCTCTCTGAACACAGAACCCATGTCAGAATTGTACTGGACAAACTGAGGCAGAATTTGTTGTACGCTAAACTTGAGAAGTATATTTTCGAGGTTACGTCTGTCGCCTTTTTGGGATATATAATCTCCACCTCGGGCCTGTCTATGGACCCTGCCAAGGTCTCCGCGGTCCTGGAGTGGCCACAGCCGGTGGGGTTAAAGTCTTCACAACGGTTCTTGGGTTTTGCAAACTATTACAGAAGGTTCATAAAGGGGTACTCCACAGTAGTCACACCCCTCACCAGTCTTACAAAGAAAGGGGCAGACACCACTCACTGGCCTCCCGAGGCCCTACAGGCATTCTCTACTTTAAAGGAGCTGTTCTGCTCAGCACCCATACTAAGACACATGGACACTTCTTTTCCTTTTATAGTTGAGGTAGACGCCTCAGAGGTCGGGGTGGGGGCTGTGCTGTCTCAACGTTCAGGCCTACAGGGTAGATTACACCCGTGTGCCTATTTTTCTCGGAGGTTCTCTCCTGCAGAGAGAAACTACGATATAGGCAACAGGGAGCTCCTAGCTATTAAATTAGCCTTCGAAGAGTGGCGTCATTGGCTAGAAGGAGCAGAGCACACGATCACGGTTTATACCGACCACAAGAATCTGGAATACATCGAGGGGGCTAAGAGATTAAGCCCTCGGCAGGCTCGATGGTCCCTGTTTTTCTCGAGGTTCACATTCTTGATCACGTACACTCCAGGTAGTAAGAATACTAAGGCGGATGCACTCTCTAGGTTTTTCGAGCCGGAGACAGCATAGCCCTCTGTCCCCGAGACCATTGTCCCACGGAAATTGGTGTTAGCCACTACCGAGACTTGGGAGGACTGGAAGGAAACTTTGAGTCCTTTCCAGCAGGATATCCCGGAAGGGAAACCAGATGGGGTTTTGTTTATCCCGTTACCATTCAGTCTTCAGATCCTGGAAATGGTCCATTCACACAAGAATGCTGGACACCCTAGATAGAACGCAAGATCTCGTAGCCAGGTGTGCGTGGAGGCCCTCTCTAGCAGCAGACTGCAAGGAGTTTGTTAGGGAATGTGCGGTGTGCGCAAAAAGCAAGCCCTCCCGGCTGGCACCTGTAGGTACGCTGCAGCCTTTTCCCACCCCGAGTGAACCATGGACCCACTTGTCCATGGATTTTGTGGGTGAGCTTCCTAGGTCTGAGGGCATGTCGGTCATTTGGGTGGTAGTCGACCGCTTCAGTAAAATGGCCCATTTCGTGCCCCTGAAGGGACTCCCCTCGGCTCAGGAACTGGCCGATTTATTCATCACCCATATCTTCCGACTGCATGGCATTCCGGAAGACATAGTATCCGATCGGGGAGTCCAGTTTGTCTCAAAATTTTGGAAGGCATTCTGTCACCAAATGGGCATGAGACTGTCATTTTCGTCGGGCTACCACCCACAGACCAATGGTCAGACTGAAAGGGTCAACCAATCGTTAGAGCAATTTTTAAGATGTTACGTTGCCGAAGCGCAGAATGAGTGGGTTAAATTTTTACCTTACGCAGAATTTGCGCACAATAACTTAAAGAGTTCCTCCTCGGGATTCTGTCCGTTTCAGATAGTAACCGGGAAACTACCTAAATTCTCTCCGTTGCCGATTGCGTCCACTCCGTTTCCAGCCCTGGAGGCCTGGCAAAGGTCATTCAAGGACATGTAGTGGGTCATAAAGGATAACCTGGTGAAAGCATTTCAGAGTCAGAAAGGTCAAGCGGACAAGAGACGCTCTTTAGAGTGGAGATTTCAACCAGGAGACTTGGTCTGGGTGTCCACCCGTCACTTGACCTTGAGACAGCCCTAAGCCAAGTTGGGGCCCAGGTTTGTGGGTCCGTTCCGGGTAGCAAGGAAGATCAACAATGTCACGTATACCGTTGATCTTCCTGCTAGCATGCGTGGTGTAAGGTCCTTCCATGTGTCCCTACTTAAACCTGCAGTTCATGTGGGTCCCACTCCTCCTCCCCCTGTAATGATAGACGATGGACCTGAATATGAAGTCGAGAAGGTTTTAGACTCTCGTATAGTACAAAACTCAGTACAATATCTGGTGCATTGGAAAGGGTATGGCATTGAAGAGAGGCAATGGGTACCTGGGAGCCGCATGCATGCGGACGAATTAAGGAAGGAGTTTCACGCCCTACATCCCGAGAAACCTGGTAGGAGCTGTCCAGAGTCCACTCCCAGGGGGGGGGGGGTGCATTTACCATTAAGAAGCGCGGAAGAGCCGCCGCCATGAGGCAGCAGGAAGCGGCTCTTTCCGCGCATACTGGGGCAGAGCACGGGGAGGCAGCCGCCTCCTCTCAGCGTGAGGCGGCTGTCTCCATGCAAGGCATGGCGGTGTGCGGAGAAACCGCCGTGTTGGACGCGGCGGTTAGCGCACATGGCCCCACTGCAGAGACTCCGCAGAACGGTGTTTGTGTGGCTGGGACACGTAGTCCCTCCAGGTTCAGAGTAACGCGCGCACGCGCGCACTCAGGCAGGAATTATATGACAGCCAGAGGTAGTCAGCTGACCAGGCTGGTCAGCTGACTCTGGCTCCACTCCTCATTGGTCCAGCACTTAGGGAGGTGCTGGAGGGATCCTTGGGGATATATACGGGAGCCTGGTCATTTCTCCAGTGTCTGGCGTTGCGATCACATATGTGGGAGCACTCAGACCCTTAGTCAGATCCTTAAGTGTGCCGGGACCAGCTGGAGCTGTAATCCTACACTAAGCTAGATTCTGTTGATAGCTTAAAGTACTAGTTTGATTGTGATTATCTGTTATGACCTCTTGCCTGCTTGACTATCCTCCTGAACTCTGATATTGTACCTCGATATTTCTGATACTCTGTTGCCGAACCCCGGCTCGTCCTTAGACTCTGTTTCTGCCTCCTGATCTTGTACCTCGATATTTCTGATACCCCGTTGCCGAACCCTGCCTGTACCTTAGACTCCGCCTCTGCCTACTGTATCTGTACCTTATCTGTCCGTGTGTTTACTACCTGGCTTGTCCAACCTCGAGAACCGACCTTACTGTTGGAGGCGGTTCCCCGTCCTGTCAGTGACACTTCCTCCAGAGTGTCACTCTCAGACTAACCTTCCTACTCTTTCAGCGTGACTCCTCCCGCCTTGGAGAGTTCAGGTCTTCGGAAGGAATCTGTGTAGTACTCCTTACTACACCGAGGCCTAGTCCTCTAAGTGTTACTGTTACACCAAACACTCCACTCAGGTGAACAGAGGTTAGCTGGTATATCGGATTATCGGTGATACTGCAGATCACTTATAATCTGGTATATTTCTGTATTCCCGGTGATACTGCAGATCACCGGTAATCAGATCCTCTCTGTGCTTCACCGATCGTTACACCACGCAGCCGGAAGATGTGCTGGATGAAGAGATCAGCCAGTTCCTAGGCCGAGGGGAGTCCTTTCAGAGGGACAAAGTGCGCCATCTTACTGAAACGATCTACTACCCACCCAAATGACCGACTTGTCTTCAGACCGAGGGAGTTCACCCACAAAATCCATGGAAATATGAGTCCAAGGTTCATTGGGGACTGGCAAAGACTGTAACGTGCCCACGGGGGCCTGCCGAGAGGGCTTACTCCTCGCACAGATCGTGCACTCCCTTACAAATTCCTTACAATCAGAATTAAACTAGGCCACCAGGCACATCTAGCCAGTAGATCCTGAGTTCTGGTGGCTCCAGGATGACCGGCATTCTTGTGAGAGTGAAAAAACTGTAGAATTTGTAACCGAAAGGGCAGTGGCACAAACATGACCCCATCTGGCTTCCCCTCTGGAACATCCTGTTGATAGGGACTCAAAGTGGTTGACCAATCTGTCCAAGTCTCAGTGGCTGCCAGGACCACCTTTGGAGGCAGGATAGTCTCCGGATAAGCAGACTGCACTGACTCGGGTTCAAAACACCTAGAGAGCGCATCGGCCTTGATTTTCTTACTTTCGGGAGTATACGTGATTATAAATCTAAATCTAGCAAAAAACAGGGACCTCCGGGCCTGACGGGGGCTAAGTCTCTTAGCCCCCTCAATATACTCCAAATTCTTATGGTCTGTGTAAAACGTGATAACATGTTCTGCACCCTCCAGCCAGTGTCACCATTCCTCAAAAGCTAATTTGATGGCTAGAAGCTCCTGGTTGCCGATTTCATAATTTTTCTCAGCAGGTGAAAATCTGCGAGAAAAGTAAGCGCATGGATGTAGCTTGCCCTGCAATCCTGACCTCTGTGACAATACCGCTCCTACCCCCACCTCTGAGGCATCAACCTCCACAATGAAGGGAAAGGCGACGTCGACATGCCTCAGTATGGGGGCAGAACAGAACAGCTTCTTTAGAGTCGAGAAGGCCGTATGAGCCTCAGGTGTCCAATGATGAGCATCAGCCCCTTTCTTGGTGAGACTGGTGAGAGGAGAGATTATGGTAGAGTGCCCCTTAATAAATCTTCTGTAGTAATTGGCAAAGCCCAGGAACCTCTGGAGTGCCTTCAGCCCCACGGGCTGAGGCCAGTCCAGGACAGCAGAAACCTTTCCTGGGTCCATCGAGAGACCAGAAGTGGAGATGATGTAACCTAGGAAGGCTACCGACTCTACCTCAAAGAGGCATTTCTCTAGTTGGGCATACAGCTGATTCTGTCATAACCTCTCTAATACCCATCTAACCTGCTTGCGATGTTCAGCGAGGTTGGACGAAAAGATTAGTATGTCGTCCAAATAAACCAGAACAAACTTACCCAACACTTCCCTGAAAACTTCATTAATTAACTCTTGGAAGACGGCTGGCGCATTGCACAACCCGAAGGGCATCACCAGGTATTTGTAATGCCCATCGGGTGTGTTAAAGGCCGTCTTCCATTCGTCCCCATCTCTGATGCGAACCAGATTGTATGCACCCCTGAGATCTAGCTTAGAAAAAATCTTGGCGTTTGTCACCTGCGTGAATAAATCGTCAATGGTAAAGGGTAGCGATTTTTCACAGTGATCTTATTCAGTCCTCTGTAATCAATACAGGGGTGGAGACCTCCGTCTTTTTTCTTCACAAAGAAAAACCCCTGCCCCTGCTGGTGACCGAGAGGGACGTATGAATCCTTTCGCCAAGTTTTTCTTGATGTATTCCTGCATAGCTAGTTTCTCTGGCCCAGATAGATTATAAAGATGATCTCTGGGCGGCATACAACCAGATCTCAGATTGATAGAACAATCAAAGGCACGATGGGGGGGAAGTTTGTCTGCAGACTTTGGGCAAAAGACATCAGCAAATTCTGCGTATTGTCTTGGTACACCTTCAACCTGAATGTTGGCATTACCCAGGGTTACTTTCGCTAAATAATGATGATCACAGTGGGACGACCAGCTCGTTAGCTGACCCGTAACCCAGTCTATCTGAGGTGAGTGGATTTGTAACCAGGGCATGCCAAGAATGATGGTAGAGGTTGCCATATGCAAGACCAGAAATTGCAGACTCTCCCCATGTAAGACCCCCACCTTGAGAATGGATGCACATTAGGAGTCTGGGACAAGGGGCGGCTGCTCTGCAGAGGAGAGTCATCTACCGCAGTGACCAAGATTGGTTGATTCAAGGGAAGCATGGGTATACCCAATCTTTTTGCAAACTCGTAATCGATAAATTAGCTGCTGAACCAGAATCAATAAAGGCTTCCGTAGAAGCAGTCTGACCCTCCCATGTGACGGAACAAGGGAGTAACAGACGATAATTATGTAGAGGTAAAGACTGCGCACCCAGGGTATTACCTCTGACTACACCTAGGCGGCAGCGTTTCCCGACTTCTTGGGACAGTTCCGCACTATATGACCCTCCTCTGCACAGTATAGACAAAGCTGCTCCGTCTTCCTACGATTCCTCTCTGAACGAGTTAATTTGGAGTGACCAATTTGCATTGGCTCAGGTGACGGTGAGGTAGGTGGAGATGTGGCATAAGAGACATATCTAACCCTGTCTTTACCACGGGTTTGCTTTTGGTATCGCACCAGACGATCCACACGCACTGCCAGGGAGATTGCTTCCTCAAGTGTCTTAGGTTCGGGGTATTCCAACATCAGCCCAAAAAATGCGTCTGACAACCCCGATAAAAAACAATCTAATAGTGCAAAAGCCCCCCACCTAGCTGACACTGACCACTTCCTGAACTCAGCCGCATAGACCTCCACTGGATCCTTGCCTTGACGCAAGGTCTTTAGCTTCCGCTCAGAGGTAGACGCAATGTCTGGGTCGTATAAATTATGGCCATGGACTCGAAGAATTCTCCAACTGACCTAAGTGCTTCATGCCCTGTTGGTAAATTATACGCCCAGGTTTGAGCATCCCCTGAGAGTAAGGTTTTGATAAAGGTAATTCTCTGTGCCTCTGTCCCTGACAGATTAGGCCTCAATTCAAAATATGCCATCACACGATTCTTAAAATTCTGAAAATCAGATCTATGGCCAGAAAACTTTTCCGGTACAGACATTCTCAAGTCTGTGACTGGAGGGGATCGCACTGAATTGACAGTCGTCTGTAGGACTTGTAGTGACCCAGATAAAGCAGAGATCTGGGCCTGCTGACCGTCCATCACTCTGATGAGATTTTCCACCGAGGTGGTGAGTGTGTCCAGACGAGTGCTAAGTGCTTCCATATTGTTTTGGTCTGGCGTTCTGTAACGATAGGTGTCAGCAACCAGAGAGAAAATCTGATTCTTGGCGATCTGCAGTATCCCCAAGAATACAGATATACCTGATTATTGGGGATCTGCAGAATCGCCAATAATCAAATATGTCTAACCTCTAGACACCTGAGTGTGTAAGTGTTTTGGTGCAACAGTATCCTTTGGACCACCGGGGTAGCAGGTGGTCCAATAAGTAGAGAAGACTCTACTGCAGTCAAGGACACCTGGAGAGGGAGTCCCTGACTGATAAGGAGAAGTGTCCCCTCTGTAGAGCAGGGCACCCCTGCGGGAAGGCTGGCCACCCTGAGGGGTGGTGACAGCCAGAAGATCAGACAGGCCGGGTCAGCAACCGTGTATCAGATAAGTAAGGTACCAAATCAGAGATCAGAAGACTAGTCAAGAAAGCTACAGGTCATAACAGATATCAGAACAAGGCCTAGTCTGAGGTGTGAGGTCCGTGATCTCAACTCCCTGGAACTATGCTAGAGAATAACACAGATGATATACAGTATTCCTAGTCTGGGGTGTGAGGGCCGTGATCTCAACACCCTGGAACTATGCTAGAGAATAACACAGATGATATATAGTAACTGGCTAAGTGTGGATTCCCAGGTCCTCCTGGTTCCACCACACTGAAGGATCTGACTAAGGTCTGAGTGCTAACACATAGGCATTCGCAACGCCAGACAACCAGCAACTGAACAGCAGGAGATATATATATTAAAGTGCCTCACAGCGCCGCCCAGCTCCCATCAACCAATCACTGACTGAGCAGGAATCAGCTGACCGCCCTGATCAGCTGATCTTCCTCCTACTGGTATAAAGAGCTTGTCTTGCAGCGCACGCGCGTGCGTAGCTCTCCATCTGTGTGCACTACTAGGTCCAGACAGCCCAGGCACATGTTGCTGCGGGGAAACCGCAGCACTGCACACGGAATCCGCCGCCTTACCGTCGGAACATGCGGCGGCCCCCACGCCATCCTTCACAAATCATGTTCTATATATTTGCCTTTCTTATGAATAACTTTAACCGGCAGAGGTCACCATTTCATCATGTAATAACAATCTATATTAATGATATTAATTTTATAAGACTGAAACCGCCAGGTGGCATCATTGAATCATCTTTAACTAATTAGGAAAACACCTTTGTTTTATTTTTTATAAAGCCTATTCCCAAAACGCGTACGTTAAAAAGGGGCGCTGGGAAAAAAGGGCGCCGGGTTTTAAACGATAAACATGGATAACGTTTAAAAAATATAATGTACTATATTTCGTTTAAAAATAATGTTTTAAAAAGTTATAAATCATTAAATAATGTGCATGAAATTGGCAATTGTGAAAACGTTAATCTTCCGTTTAAAAAGTGAAACGTATAATAACGTTTAAAAAAAAATAGTAAGTAACCCTCCCTGTACCTACCCCTAACCCCTAGACCCCCGTGTTGGTGCCTAAACCTAAGACCCCCCTGGTGGTGCCTAAACCTAAGACTCCCCTGATGGTGCCTAAACCTAAGACTCCCCTGGTGGTGCCTAAACCTAAGACTCCCCTGGTGGTGCCTAAACCTAAGACCCCCCTGTTGATGCCTAAACCTAAGACCCCCCTGGTGGTGCCTAAACCTAAGACCCCCCTGTGATAAGCATTAATAACGTGTGAAAAAAATATTGTGCTGTTTTTCGTTTAAAAATAATGTTTTACAAAAGATTGTACTGTTTTTCGTTTAAAAATAATGTTTAAAAAATTATAAATCATAAAATAATGTCTAATCATGAGAAGCAGTTATAAAACAGTAAAAGTCTCCGGGCGCCGCTTATTAAACGTTATTTTTCTCCGGCGCCCTTGTCGGGCGCCCATTAAACGATATTTATTATGGGAGTGAATGGCGGCGCCCGATTTGTCCACTTGCCTCAGGCGCCCGAATTTACTGTTCCCTCCCAAAACATCATGTGTTATCAGCTAGCTGAGACTAGAACATGTCAACAATCCTCCAGAATTATAACAATCTCACGAGAATGTTTTACTGTCTCAAAGCATCACCAGCTTTTAAATGTATTTCAAAGTATTAAATTATATTATATAGGGTTTAACAATAACTATTTCTTTCTTTAGAAGGACGGTATTGGTTATTAATATTTAGATGAATAATATTTATACGTAATAATTGAACAAATGTGTGCATGTATATATATATATATATATATATATATATATATATATATATATATATATATATATATATATATATATATCTGCAGTAATGTGACTTTTAAACTAGCATTCTGTCTTACACATACTGCGCAGTCTAACCTTGACATAAACAAAGAATGTTTGGCTTCTTGTAACCAGTACGTCAGCAATCTTCTATCTTGCAAGTTAAAATAATCTTATAAGCTTTACAGCCTGGAATATGCTGAGATGTCACAGAGCAATATAAAGTACTCTAACTTTACAGTTTACAATTAAATTTGCATAGAACATTAAAACTTAAAACCTATACATATGACAGCTTTTCCTGCATAACTAAAACCGCTAGAATTCTGACACGTTAAGACCTGGGGTAACCGTAGTCAGGAGACAAAGTGTCCTGTTCACGTGGGGGCTTGTCTATACTGGTGAAGACCGTGGGCTGAGCCCAGAGTCATGGCACTAGATTGGGGCATAGGGACTGATTGTGGACATAACCTGTCAAGCCTTACACATTTTTTTTTAACTCTAAAATTGGCTAAGGGGTACGTCAGTTGATTCCCCTAAGCCATGCCACTGTCCAGGTTTTTGGACACTATGCACATCTTTTTTTAAAGAAATTATGGCAGCAGATGCCCTGAAGGTTTTCAAAGTTCACCTGCCATTAAGGTCAATAGGGCTTAATGTGAACACAGGGGTGAGCCTGGGGTGCCTGGCACCTGGGTGCAAGATTTTCTCTGGCGCCTATGGGAGTAGTTAAATTAACCGCGCCCAACCACATAACCACACCCATGTCCTGCCTAATGACACCCACACCTTCCACCTCTTTACACATGCATGTGATACCCCATTCCTTACCCCTCTTCCATGGGCTTGCTCCTGGCTGGCTTTGGCTGCCTGTGAGTCTGCTAGTCTCTGGACTGACTCAGGTTGAGAGGCTCTGCGAGTGCGACGCAGTCACACACTGCGTATTTATGGCTGCCTGTGGCCACCCTACTCTCGCTGTTGTCAGCGAAGCCCAAGTGTTAGGTGGGCTGCCTGTATCTTTACCGTTGCGCCACATAGCCTGCCAGTGTTGCCAACGTTATTTTTTACTGACAAATACCTACAAATTTACTGACAAAAGATTATGACAAAATTTCCCCACTAAATGCACATAAGAGACAGCGTTTCACCAGTAAATGCACGTAGTGACAGACAGCCTTTCATCAGTAAATGCACATAATGAGAGACAGCTTTTCCCCAGTAAATGCACATAATAAGAGACAGCTTTTCCCCAGTAAATGCACATAAGAAAACGCTTTCCACCAGTAAATGCACATAATAAGAGACAGCTTTTCACCAGCAAATGCACATAATAATAAACAGCTTTTCACCAGTAAATGCACATAATAGGAGACCGTTTTTCACCAGTAAATGCACATAATGACAAACAGCCAGTGTCCCCAGTATATGTAGCCTGCCTGGACCCCCTTTAGGTTGTCAGTGACAGGGGGCCCCTTTAGGTAGTGAGTGAGTGACAGGGAGCCCCTTTAGGTAGTGAGTGAGTGACAGGGAGGCCCTTTAGGTAGTGAGTGAGTGACAGGGAGGCCCTTTAAGTAGTGAGTGAGTGACAGGGAGCCCCTTTAGGTAGTGAGCGAGTGCCAGGGAGCCCCTTTAGGTAGTGAGTGACAGGGAGCCCCTTTAGGTAGTGAGTGAGTGACAGGGAGCCCCTTTAGGTAGTCAGTGAGTGCCAGGGAGCCCCATTAGGTAGTGAGTGACAGGGAGCCCCTTTAGGTAGTGAGCGAGTGACAGGGAGCCCCTTTAGGTAGTGAGTGAGTGACAGGGAGCCCCTTTAGGTAGTGAGTGAGTGACAGGGAGGCCCTTTAGGTAGTGAGTGAGTGACAGGGAGCCCCTTTAGGTAGTGAGTGAGTGACAGGGAGCCCCTTTAGGTAGTGAGTGAGTGACAGGGAGGCCCCATTAGGTAGTGAGTGACAGGGAGCCCCTTTAGGTAGTGAGTGACAGGGAGCCCCTTTAGGTAGTGAGTGAGTGACAGGGAGCCCCTTTAGGTAGTGAATGAGTGACAGGGAGCCCCTTTAGGTAGTGAGTGAGTGACAAGGAGCCCCATTAGGTAGTAAGTGAGTGACATGGAGCCCCTTTAGGTAGTGAGTGAGTGACAGGGAGCCCCATTAGGTAGTGAGTGAGTGACAGGGAGACCCTTTAGGTAGTGAGTGACAGGGAACCCCTTTAGGTAGTGAGTGAGTGACAGGGAGCCCCCGCCCCCGCAGCTCCCCCTCACCTCGCAGCCAGCAGACCTCAGGATCAACGGTAGTGAGTGAGTGACAGGGAGCCGCCGCCACTCCCCCCTCACATCGCAGCCAGCAGACCTCAGGATCAGCGGCGACCCGACCAGTACGAGCGGGCACCGGAACGCACCCGCTCTATATGCGGAAGTAAAGTCACTTCCGCATATCAGTGCGGTGTGCTAGGTCCTAGCACCCGCATGATTGGTCGCCGCCTGATCGAGGTCTGCGTGACGCGGCGGCTACAGGGAGGGAGGGAGCCGCGGCAACAGGCGCCCGGGTGCAATGCACCCACCCAGGCGCGGCCCTGTGTGAACAATCATTTCGTGATTTTTTATTTATTTTTTTGCAGTAAAACTCTCCACTCCAGATCTTTTTGTTGCTATTTTCCATATCCATATTTTTCCAATCTTTCTAATTTTTTCTTCTACTGAACTTTTTCATGTTTTTTCAAAGCCGTCCCCATTCTTCTTGATCCCTGTGGATGCCATTCTAGGGCTCTTCTGTCTATAGATTCCTTACCCTTCCTAAGTGTGTGAGCTATCCAACCACACTTCCTCTTCTTTAACTGAATTTATTTTGGTAGTTGGTTGGTGTTTTTCCACAGTTCTTCTTTTGTCACTTTCTCTAACCATTTGAAATTTGCAAATCTCCGTAGGCACTTATTTACAAAGATCTGGATTTTTGTTGTAATGGGTTGTGTGACCTTGAGGTTTCTTGTGTGTCTAAAAGTAGTGCTTTCGCATTAGTATTAAAAATTGCAAACTTTTGTTTAGCTGTGTTTTTATTTCTTCATAAAGGTAAACATCTCTATCAGTTACATTTCATAGTTGCTAATATTCAATCTCTCTGCAGCAGGATTGTTTATCCTCATGTTATTTGTTTTTTTTTTCTTTGGTTTTGATCTATCTACCTGTGAGGCAATAAACAGATTTCACAAATTCTAGATTCTTACGTTGTGCTGTGCATAGTATAAAACAATAATGGGAAACATAGATATGTGAGTAGTTTAACACAAAGTACAAAGTACAATCAGGACATCCAGCAACACAAGTACACATGCATACACAGCTGGTGTTTGGACAAAAACATTGCCAATACTGGTAAATTCTCATTTGATAAAGTACAGCAGAAACAGGAAGCACTAGCGAGAAAGCAGAAAATAAAGCCAGTGCTCACCACATGGGCTGCATTTGAATGACTTATCACCTCATGTGCACCACTTATACAGCTCAAATACACACTAGTAGTGGTGCTCAAATACCCCTTTTCAAAATTCGAGTTAGGTCGAATTCGAATAGTAAATTATTCGAGATCAGTCGAATATTCGAGTCGAATAATTTTTACTATTCGATTCGACCTCGGAATTCGAGCTCACTATTCGAGTCGGTATTCGAGCTCATTATTCGAGCTGACTATTCGAAATGGCCTTAAATAGCTTCCAACACTTGTTTTGAGGGTGAATGATGCAAGAAACCTCTTTTTTTCCAAGTAACAACAGCAAGTGATTATGTGGGGATGTTCCTTTAAAAAAAAAAAGTTGAAAAGAGAAGTTGTGTCCAGAAATTTGTTCAGTACTGTATATACTTCTTCTTCTTCTTCTTTATCTTCTATATCTTCTTCTTCTTCTTCTTCTTCTTCTTCTATATCTTCTTCTTCTATATCTTCTTCTATATCTTCTTCTTCTTTTATATTGTCTTCTTCTTCTTCTTCTTCATCTTCTTCATCATTATCTTCTTCTTCTTCATCTTCTTTTTCTTCATCTTCTTCATCTTCTTCTTCATCTTCTTCATCTTCTTCTTCATCTTCTTCATCTTCTTCATCTTCTTCTTCTTCTTCTTCTTCTTCATCATCATCTTCTTCTTCTTCATCTTCTTTATCTTCTTCATCTTCTTCATCTTCATCTTCATCATCTTCATCTTCTTCATCTTCATCTTCTTCATCTTCTTCTTCTTCTTCTTCTTCATCTTCTTCTTCTTCATCTTCTTCTTCTTCATCTTCTTCATCTTCATCTTCTTCATCTTCTTCTTCTTCATCTTCTTCATCTTCATCTTCTTCTCCTTCTTCTTCTTCTTCTTCTTCATCATCTTCTTCTTCTTCTTCATCTTCTTCTTCTTCATCTTCTTCATCTTCTTCTATATCGTCTTCTTCTTCACTTATTTCTCTTTTCAAATTTTTTTTTTTTAAAGAAATGCAGCTATTTTTGAGCGTAACAAATAGCTGGTGGCGCACGCATGTTGGAAGCGCCATTGTATGTGCTCCCTGGCAGTGGAAACACACAGACAGCAGGAGGTAAATTCAGCAGCAGGAGGAGGAGGATGAGTGTGTGGCAGCAGGCAGTCAATGAGGCAGGCAGCGTGACATAATAGCCCTGGTACCTAGCGGTGATACCAGGGCTGTAAATAAACACAGCAGGCAGGAGGTCCCAGACAGCGGTCGTGCACAGTTTTCAACCCGGGCACCTCAGAAAAATTAAACCTTTTTTTTTTTTTTTTTTTTTAATGGTTTTGTAGTTTTGGTTTTACAACCAATTACACAGACAGATATAGCTATTTTTTGACGTAATAGCTGGTGGCAGAGTGGCAGCAGAAGGTAAATCTGTGTACCCTGGCGTTGGGAAACACAGACAGACAGACAGCAGCAGCAGCAGCAGGAGGAATGGAGGAGTAATGTGAGCAGCTATTGTTTGACGTAATAGCTGGTGGCAGAGTGGCAGCAGAAGGTAAATCTGTGTACCCTGGCAGTGGGAAACACAGACAGCAGCATCAGCAGGAGGAATGGAGGAGTAGTGTGAGTGTGGCAGCAGGCAGGCAGCGTGACATAATAGCCTGGTACCTAGCGGTGATACCAGGCCGTAAATGAACACAACAGGAGGTCCCAGACAGCGGTCGTGCAGCCCACATTGTGTCCAATACACAACTGGGACAACACAGTTTTCAACCCGGGCACCTCAGAAAAATTAAACCTTTTTTTTTTTTTATGGTTTTTTGGTTTTGTTTGTAAAACAAATTACACAGATATATAGCTATTGTTTGACGTAATAGCTGGTGGCAGAGTGGCAGCAGAAGGTAAATCTGTGTACCCTGGCGTTGGGAAACACAGACAGACAGCAGCATCAGCAGGAGGAATGGAGGAGTAGTGTGAGTGTGGCAGCAGGCAGGCAGCGTGACATAATAGCCCTGGTACCTAGCGGTGATACCAGGCCATAAATGAACACAACAGGAGGTCCCAGACAGCGGTCGTGCAGCCCACATTGTGTCCAATACACAACTGGGACAACACAGTTTTCAACCCGGGCACCTCAGAAAAATTAAACCTTTTTTTTTTTTTATGTTTTTTTGGTTTTGTTTGTAAAACAAATTACACAGATATATAGCTATTGTTTGACGTAATAGCTGGTGGCAGAGTGGCAGCAGAAGGTAAATCTGTGTACCCTGGCAGTGGGAAACACAGACAGACAGCAGAAGGGCAGTACACAGCAGCCCACTGTAGGTGTAAAATGTGTGGCTGCAGGCGACGTAATAGTCAAAGTGAACCAGGCTGGCTTAGTGAGCAGGAGCCAGGAGGTGGTAAAGGGTGGTAAGGCACATTAACGATGGTTCTTAGCCAGTTCATGTCCCCCTCTCGCCGACAACAGGGGCCAGGAACTCGCCTTCCACCCACGCCTGGTTCATCTTGAGAAACGTCAGTCTGTCCACAGACTTGTGAGACAGACGTGAGCGTTTCTCGGTGACCACACCACCAGCTGCACTGAAGCAGCGCTCGGACAGCACGCTGGAAGGGGGGCAGGACAGCACTTCCAGGGCGTACTGCGCCAGCTCGCTCCAGATCTCCAGGCGCTTGACCCAATACTCCATGGGATCAACAGGGGCATAGCTGTCAAGCCCGCTGTACGACCCCATGTAGTCAGCCACCATGCGGGTCAGGCGCTGGCTGTGACCGGTGGAGGATGCTGCTGCATGCACCTCCTCTCTAGTCACTGCTGCCGGAGCCTCTACAGTCCTGTAGAGCTCGTGGCTGAGAGACAGCAGGTCTGTGGGGCGCTTGCTGCTGGATGCAGGCACCTGCTGCTGCCTCTGTGCTGGCTGCTGGACAGTGGGGGTGGAAGGCTGGGGGAAGGCTTCCTCCAAGCGCTCAACAAGGGCCTGCTGCAAGCTCCTTATTTGTTGCGCTGGGTCTCCTCCTGCAGGCGGCAGGAACTGGCTCAACTTCCCCTTGAGGCGTGGGTCCAACATCATGCTGATCCAGATGTCCTCCCTCTGCTTCATCTGGATCACCCTGGGGTCTCTGCGCAGGCACGTCAGCATGTGCGCTGCCATTGGGAAGAGGCGGGCCACGTCTGCTGGCACATCGACGGCAGTGCTGCTGTCCTCATCCTCCTCCTCTGCCTCGTCAGCCTCATCCTCTCTCCACCCCCGCACCAACTCAGCTGCACTGTGCTGCTCCCCCTCATCAGCAGCAAGGTCAGGGACCTCCACCAAGTCCTCCTCCTCCTCCCCCTCAGAGGTGGACTGTGCAGCTGCTTGCCGCTCCTGCTGGTCCAAGGCTGCCGCTCCCTGTTCCAGCAAAGCATCGAGGGCCCTGTTCAGCAGACAAACCAGGGGCACCCACTCGCAGACCATAGCATGGTCCCTGCTCACCATGTTAGTGCCCTGCAGAAAGGGAGCCAGCACTAAGCACACCTGCTGCATGTGCCTCCAGTCATCATCGGGGACGATGGACGGGATGTTGCTGGTCTTGTCCCTTCTCTGAGCGGTGGAAACAGTGGCCAGGGCAAGGTACTGTTTGACAGCGCGCTTCTGTTCAACCAGACGCTCCAACATCGCCAGGGTGGAGTTCCAGCGAGTCGGAACGTCAAGGATCAGCCGATGGCGTGGCAGATCCAGCTCCTTTTGCACGTCTTCCAGGCTCGCACAGGCTGCAGCCGAGCGCCGGAAGTGACGCACAACGTTCCTTGCCATTTCCAGCAGTTCGCCCATCCCCTGGTAGGTGCGCAAGAACTTCTGCACCACCAGGTTCAGCACGTGGGCAAGACAGGGGATGTGGGTCAGGTTTCCCCTGTCTATTGCGGCAACCAGATTGGCCCCATTGTCGGCCACCACCTCTCCGACTCTGAGGCCTCTGGGGGTCAGCCAAATCCTCTCCTGCTCCTGGAGTTTGGCCAACACATGGGTTGCCGTCAGCTTGGTCTTCCCAAGGCTGACCAAGTGCAGCAGCGCTTGGCAGTGGCGGGCCTTCACGCTGCTGCTGAGGCGGGGGGTTTGGCCAGGTGTGCTGGAGGATGGCAGAGGATCGGAGGAACCTGCTGCAGTTCCCCTGACCCTGCGGGGTGGCACCACCCACTGTGTTGCTGCTGCTGCTGTTCCCGCTGCTGCTCTCCCATCCTCACCCCCTTCCACCAAGCTGACCCAGTGGACAGTGAAGGACAGGTAGCGGCCTGTCCCGAAGCGGCTGCTCCAGGAGTCCATGGTGATGTGGACCCTTTCACCAACCGCGTGCTCCAGCCCTCGCTCCACATTGGCCATCACAAAGCGGTGCAGTGCAGGAATGGCCTTGCGGGAGAAAAAGTGTCTGCTGGGGAGCTGCCAGTCTGGGGCTGCGCAAGCAAGCAGCGCACGAATGTCGCTCCCCTCCTGCACGAGCGTGTACGGCAGGAGTTGGGAGCACATGGCCCGTGCCAGCAAGCCGTTCAGCTGCCGCACGCGACGGCTGCTGGGAGGCAGAGCCCTAACCACCCCCTGGAAGGACTCGCTCAAAAGGCTCTGGCGTGGCCTTTTGCTGGCACGGGAATCAGCAGACACAGCGGAGGAGGCCACTGAGGACTGGCTGCCAGAACAGGCCTCAGTGTCGGCGGCAGGAGTTGCAGAGGGGGGAGGAGCAGTGCGTTTCCGCACTCCTGCTGGTGCTGCTGGAGGAGCAGGAGGGCGGGTGGCTGCTGTTGCTGCTGCTGCTGAAGGCTGTGCAGTGATGGGTGTGGTGCCACTGCCAGCACCAGATGCCTTCAGCCTCTGGAACTCCTGATGCTGGTGGAAATGTTTCGCAGCAAGGTGGTTGATGAGCGAGCTGGTGCAGAACTTTAAGGGGTCTGCACCTCTGCTCAACTTCGGCTGACAGTGGTTGCAAGTGGCGTACTTGCTGTACACTGTGGGCATGGTGAAAAAGCGCCAGATTGGTGACAGAAACATCCCCCTACGGCATGGAAGCGCTGCTGCCTGTCTCCCTGTGGTGGTTGGGGGGGGGGCTTGGGGGGCTTGGGTGCGGCTGGTGGTGGTACTGGCAGATGCTGCTGCTGCTGCTGCTGAGCCTGAGACACCAGCAGGCTGTGGGACCTGCTTACTGCTGCTGCCAATGCTTGCAATGATGCGCCTCCTTGCAAGGCCCACAAGAGCATCCTCCTCCTCCTCCTCAGAGCTGCTGAGGACGACATCCCCTGGAGGTGGTGGCACCCAGTCTCTGTCTGTCACCGGGTCATCAACATCCTCCCCCTCCTGAAACATGTCCTGCTGGGATGAGGACCCCCCAAACTCCTCTCCTGATGCATGGATGGGTTGCTTGACTGTCGCCACAGTCTTGCTGTCCAATCCCTCATCCCCCAAAGTGCCCATCAGCATCTCCTCCTCAAGATCGCCAACAACAGCAGACAATTTACTCATGATGCCTGGGGTCAAAAGACTGCTGAATGACAGGTCGGCGAGTGACGGTGAACTGGCCTCCTCCCCAGACCCTGCTGGGCGGCTGCTGCGAACAGGGGTGGTGGTGGTGGTGGTGAGGGTGGAGGCCTCAGATGCAGAGCTGATGGTGGGCTGCTCATCCTCCGTCATGAGTTGCACCACAGTGTCTGCATGCTTTTCCTCAATGGGACGTTTCCGACCCGGCTGGAGGAAAATCGGAGCAGGTGCTACACGCTGCTGCTGCTGTGTCTCTGCAGCGTGAGTTGCAGATGCTCCTGCTGGGCGGCGCCCAAGGCGTCCACGGCCAGTGGCTATGGGAGGAATGTTAGCCACTGACGCTGCTGCTGCTGCTGCGGAACTGTGCATGGTGGCGCGCCCGCGCCCGCGGCTTGCCACAATGCTGCTCCCTCTCCTCCTGATTCCCTTGCTGCCCTTCCCCTTTCCCAAACCGCGCTGGCTGCCACTTCCAGACATCTTCGATGTTTTGGGCGTATAGACAAAAGTTTTTTAAAAGGGCGGGTGAAAAGTGGGGTACTTTAATGGAGTGGGTTGGTGGGTGAGGTGACTGAGTGAGTGTCCCTAGTACAGTAAGTAAGTAGTAACAGTCAGGAAGTACAACTAGCAGTTACAATAATCAGTAGTAATCACAAGTAAATTTAGTGTGTGTACACTACAGACAGTGAGTGCACGCACGCGCAAACACGCGCAGGAGCTAGCCTATGAACAGTGACTGAGTGAGTGTCCCTAGTACAGTAAGTAAGTAAGTAGTAACAGTCAGTAAGTACAACTAACTAATTACAATAATCAATCAGTTATCAGAAGGAAATAGAGTGTGTGTAGTGTGTACACAGACAGTGAGTGCACACACGCAGGAGCTAGTAGCCTATGAACAGTGACTGAGTGTTCTAGACTCCTAGTACAGTAAGTAGTAACAGTAAGTACAACTAACTAATTACAATAATCAATCAGTTATCAGAAGGAAATAGAGTGTGTGTAGTGTGTACACAGACAGTGAGTGCACACACGCAGGAGCTAGTAGCCTATGAACAGTGACTGAGTGTCCTAGACTCCTAGTACAGTAAGTAGTAACAGTAAGTACAACTAACTAATTACAATAATCAATCAGTTATCAGAAGGAAATAGAGTGTGTGTAGTGTGTACACAGACAGTGAGTGCACACACGCAGGAGCTAATAGCCTATGAACAGTGACTGAGTGTCCTAGACTCCTAGTACAGTAAGTAGTAACAGTGAGTACAACTAACTAATTACAATATTCAATTACAATAATCAATCAGTTATCAGAACTTGGAAATAGAGTGTGTGTAGTGTGTACACAGACAGTGAGTGCACACACGCAGGAGCAGCTAGTAGCCTATGAACAGTGACAGTGAGTGTCCTAGTACAGTTACAGTATATAACTACAATACTAATACAATCAGTAGTAAAGGACAGCAGAAATACTGGTATAGAATAGAGAGAAATGAACAGAGGACAGGAGGACAGCTGCCCACACAGGCAGGCCCTGAGGCCTAAAGCTGTAAGCCTGCAGCAGCTGGCCTGTCTCTATGTAACACAAAAGCTACTAACTAAAATACAATGTCTAACTAACTAACAACAATATAGGTGTGTATAGGAGGTGTATGTGAGCAAAAACGCTAGGTAAATGACCACAATAAAGCTCTTGCTAAGCCAAAGCACAAAGGAGCAACTCTCTCTCTATGCAAGTCTCAGGCAAGGACGGAGAAACGTAACATGGCGGCCGCTATTTATAGGGTAGGGGCTGGCCAGGGTCCCCCTCTGTGATTGGCTGCCGTCAGAGGGCCTGGGAGCCCTCTGATTGGCTCTAAGGACATCAATCTGGGCTATGACGCTATTCGAGCTCGGTACCGAGCTCGAATAGCGCCGTTTGCTCGAATAGCTCGAATAGTGAATGGGCTATTCGAGTGTACGCGAATAGCCCATTCGAATAGCTACAGCTATTCGGAGCTCGAATACCGAGCTCGAATAGCTGGAAAAGAGCTCGAATATTCGAGCTACTCGAATATTCGAGCTCTGCTGAGCACCACTGCACACTAGGTAATCAAACAGATGCAAAACATATGCATAACTAAATACTTACCATGCAAACAGGAAAGCACAATAGGAGCTGCTAGAGAACCCCATATTCCTTTTTAGGACTGACTGTACTTTTTTTTTGTGCTGTGTGTGTCAACCGTGGTGTTCTGCTAGACTACTACATGTAGTTCACAGCCCAGTGCAGCACAGCAACTATATATTGTGATGTGTGGTCTTTGGAAAACACAATTTTCACCTGAGTGAAGTAACATTCAGTTCACCAAAGCACCTGAGTGTCCACTACTGTTAACTTTCCAGTGTTGTCCTGTATAAAGATCTCACTGGCACCACAGTTCACTGGCAGAGATGGCCCGAACTGTTTGCTGACAGACAGGTGTTTGCGTCGGCAGGTAAACACATGGCCTGTTCGACCCGTCCTCTATACATCATCATGGAGCCAAAGTTTGACTCCTCACCCTACAGTCTGTAGGCACATGGCAGCCAATCAGCTATCCCTCCCTCCTGGACCACAACCCCCCTCCCCCTTTAAAAATGCCAGCACGGCAGCCATTTTACACTCTGTAGCTGCTGTGAAGGAGTGTAGGGACATATCTGTGCTGCTGCTAGGGAAAGCGGTAGTTAGGCCTGTGTTCTGTGTCTCCAGTCCAGTTTCTTGCTGCTATAGTACCAATTCACCATGTACATAAGCCCAAGAGCCCCTCTAAAGGCTGTTTTTTTTGCTATTGTTAAATTTGAAGTTTGCTACATCACTGTTCACTGGCAGGGCCTTTTTTTGGCGATGTACATTTGATGTAACATATATCATTAAACAATTGTCACCTGGGTTATCAGAGGCGCCAAAAGTATAAAATCAGATAAAAATTTTAAAACATGGAGGTGGTGGGGGTGGGCCCTTTTCCACTCCAAAGGACACAGTAAAGGTACGTGTTAGGTTATAACACAACAATTTTTATTAATACACGCCACAAGGTATTGCACAACGCGTTTCGCGGGCGTGACCCCGCTTCATCATGCAGTGAGAAAGGGAGTATATAGCAGATTTCGTCCTAGTCTAAGAAGAGCACCTTTCTTCCAAACTACAGAGAGCGAATTTTTAATCCTGAATGGGGACAAGCTTGTTCTCCCCACCTGCCTTCACGGTGGTTGCCTAAGGGGTAACCCTGGTTTGTGAGTATCCCTTTACTTACTCCTTAATTCTTCAACTTATACCAGACTTAGTGCACCATATAGGGCTCTCTGTGTTCTTCTTTTTCTACCAATTGTCACCTGGGTTAAGTGACATTCAGACTAAATTTGATCCGCTGGATGAGTTTGGATAAGTTTTGGCAAAATTTATTTTTTATGGTCAGCTCAGGTGATCAATAAAGCCTGCTAGGCCAACACTGGGCCCACACTGCAGAATCAGTGTTTTTTTAGCCACTTAACTGTCATTTAGTTACCTCAGCCCGACCATAAGTGCTAGAAAACCGTGATCGTGTGCTCTCACAAATGTGCACAAAAGCACGTCATCCGTCACCACTACACAAATATTGCCGCTGAGTGAATTAACATTTACATCCTCAAGGTGTCAACTAGTAAATACAATTATTCGCTTACCTGACGTCTCACTAAAGCTCTTTATGGTTGTTTGCGGTGTGTATTTTTGTCTGTCAGTGTGAACCGGGCCTAACCCTTACACTACCTGATCAACGTGTATACGCTGGACGTTTTGAAGCACTTTATTCCACAAATTTAGAAATGTAACTTCTGCCCTTCTGTAATGATCGGTGTCAGCAAGAACAGATTTTCTGATTATTGGTGATCTGCAGTATCACTAATAATACAGATGCTATACCTGATTATGTAGAGATCTGCAGAATCACCAATAATGCAAGTATAGCGAGACACAGGACAACGCGATGTAAAGATAAGTGTTTGGTGCAACAGTAATACAACGAATACTGTTCACCCGAGGAGCGGGTGATTCAGACTGCACTGCAGCTGGTGATCACCTGAGGGGCAGGTGATTAACACTATACTGCAGCTCCTAATCACCTGAGGAGCAGGTGACTAAGAGTGTACTGTAGCTACTGGTCACCTGAGGAGCAGGTGATTCAGACTGTACTGCAGCTACTGGTCACCTGAGGAGCAGGTGATTCAGACTGTACTTCAGCTACTGGTCACCTGAGGAGCAGGTGATTTACACTGTACTGCAGCTACTGGTCACCTGAGGAGCAGGTGGTTAGCTGTACAGAAAAATCCCTCACCAGGGACTAGGCTCTCTGGTGAGGGCAGGAGAGTCAGACAGGCAGATTCGGCAACACACGGACAGATAGGGTACAAAGACAGAAGGCTAAATCAGAGTATTGTTCAGGCTGAGTCGGCAACAGGATCAGATAGGCAGAAGCACAGAATCAGTAGGGAGAAGAGTAGTCAAGGCTAGCAGAGGGTCATAACAAATTCAATTAGTACTTTAGCTATCAATAGAATCTGACTAAGTGTGGATCCCCAGCTAGAGATGTAGCGAACGGTTCGCCGGCGAACGGTTCCAGGCGAACTTTTGCGGAAGTTCGATTCGCCCCATAATGCACTATGAGGGTCAACTTTGACCCTCTGCATCACAGTCAGCAGGCACATTGTAGCCATTCAGGCTACACTAAGCCCTGGAGCCCCACCCCCCCCTTATATAAGGCAGGCTCGCTGGCCATGACACTCACTCGTGTGCCTGATAGACAGACTAGGGACAGCTGCTGCAGACTTGTTCTCCTAGGGAAAGATTAGTTAGGCTCTTGGCTTGCTCCTGGTCCTGGATGATTGTTATTGCTAAAATAGCACCCCTCAGCTCTCTTTTGAGAGATAATGTTTTCCTGATGTGTTTTTTTTTGTGTGTGTTGCTCACTGACACTGACATTATACAGCCCTATCTGTTGCAGCTGGACTTTGGTAATTGTTATTATTGAGCCAGCCAGGCCCTGCCTAACTATCTATACTGGGACACCTACCTATGCCTACCTAACTACTGGGGCAAAACAAAACAAGGGGACCAATTTCTCACAATGCTTCATAATTTATTGATTCAGTATACAAACCCCACAATAAACAACCCCTACCCCCCTAAAAACAATGCCTATATTGGATTGGAGCGCTCCCCATTCACACCAACACATGCACATGCAAATTATGGCCTGGTCAGCACAAAAAATGCTCAGTTTGAATAGCAATTCAAGATCTATCTAGTTTTCTTTGCAGCATCACATTTATCAATGGAATTCTGTTTGAGATCTAGTCAGTATAATTTCCGCATCACAGTTCCATATATTGCTTTAATCTTCCAAGGAAATACTAATGTCCATGGACTACACCTTCCTCTACAATGGGCTGTACTCACACAGCATGGTTAGGGCTCCCTTGAGCTTTCTTAATCATGCACAGTCCTTATATGATGCTTATTCCAATCAGCTCAGCTCAGCAGCACTCACCACCTCATGTCACGTCTCGTCTCTTATAAGATCATCTCAGCGCTTGTAGACTTGTGTCCGCAGCGTCCCGCGGCTTCCTCTGCCATCACTGAATGATACTCCACGAGTTGAGGGGTAATCTTCTCTGACCGGCCAGACTTGCTAAATCTATGTGCTGGTGGAGGGGTACATAGTGTCACACGCTCTCTTCCAGCGGCATGTACCACGCCTCGCATACGCGTTACGCCCACTAGTCGTCACGTGGGCTTCCTCAGGGCATCTGCTGTGGATTGTGACAGAGGGGGCGTCGCCCAGCCCTTTTATCTCGTAGTGCATTTTTTTCTCTCTCTCTTCCTTACGGAAATGCCTACGCCCAGGGGAGGAGTCAGCCACTTTTTCATTTTAACACTTTCCTTTTTACAGGGACCCTGGTACACAGTCCTTCGTCATTATTATCGTAAGAGAACAGAGGCGCCAGCAGGATAAAAGGTAATAAAAATTTTAAAATTTGCTGGGAGGCAGTGGTGGACTTACCTCCGGAAAGCAGACTCAAAATACTGTCTGAATTAAACAAATACATTTATTATTGGTACCCCAAAAAGATGCAACGCGTTTCGCAGGCACAGCCCGCTTCATCAGGCAATAAGATAGGGGACAAACAGTAGCTCGTCAGTAGCACGAATAGCGCCTCTGAGGCGCTATTCGTGCTACTGACGAGCTACTGTTTGTCACCTATCTTATTGCCTGATGAAGCAGGCTGTGCCTGCGAAACGCGTTGCATCTTTTTGGGGTACCAATAATAAATTTGTTTAATTCAGACAGTATTTTGAGTCTGCTTTCCGGAGATAAGTCCACCACTGCCTCCCAGCAAATTTTAAAATTTTTATTACCTTTTATCCTGCTGGCGCCTCTGTTCTCTTACGATAATACTGTGTCCACCCCTGGTGGAGGGGTGACCTTACCCCTATTTTCCTGATCTACAGAGAGCGACACCTTAATCCTGAGTGAGGACAGGTCTAATCTCCTCACCTGCATCTACAGTGGATGCCTAAGAGGTAACCCATGTTTGCGAGTATAATCATCTCACACTTACATTTATCCACGGTTTCCAATACATACTACACTATATTGGGCTCTCGGTGTTTCTTATTTATCTTCGTCATTATTGCTTCTTACCCGACTTTGAACAATCGTTTCTAGACCCTTATTTGATCATTCATATATCGTTCTCAGCAACATTTCTTGATCCTATTTTAATCATTTTTGAAGCGTTTTTAGAACATTTTTCGGTCATTTCTAGATCATTTTTAGATCCTTTTTATGGCATTTTTAAAGCATTTTTAAGCAGTTGGAGAACATTTTTAAAGCGTTTTTTTTGAGAGCATCTTTGGAGCATTTTTTGTGCATATTTTGAGCATTTTTTGAACATTTATTGAGCATTTTTTGAGCATTTTATGAGCATTTTCTGAACATTTTTTAAGCATTTTTTGAGCATCTTTTGAGCATTTTTTGAGCATTTTTAGAACAGGATTTTATCCATCCACTGCTATCCTATGCAGTCCAGATGCAACCAACATGCATACCTCCACCCATATCACAACATATATTTCGGCATTGGTGCAAACTATTTTTCTTGCAATACCAATGTCCCAACTACTTAAAGTGATAGTATTAGCGGAAATTAGCATAAAGCTGCTGTAAGATTACATCCATGGCAACGTAACCCGTGCTCCTACTAAACAAGGCAAGATCATATAGAATTTAATCTGGCAAAAACACCGCCAGATTTAAGTCTGTGTTTAGCCCTCCAGGATATAATGTGCCTAGGGTATATATCCACCTGCTTTCTACCTGGTATAGCAACCTATCAATCACCCCCTCTTAGGCTCTGTTTGGGTTTCACTATGCCTTTAACCTCCTGAGCGGTATGGACGAGCTCAGCTCGTCCATCACCGCCGGAGGCTGCCGCTCAGGCCCTGCTGGGCCGATTTTCTTCAAATAAAGTGCAGCACACGCAGCCGGCACTTTGCCAGCCGCGTGTGCTGCCTGATCGCCACCGCTCTGCGGCGATTCGCCGCGAGCAGCGGCGAAAGAGGGCCCCCCTAGCCGCCTGAGCCCTGCGCAGCCGGAACAAAAAGTTCCGGCCAGCGCTAAGGGCTGGATCGGAGGCGGCTGACGTCAGGACGTCGGCTGACGTCCATGACGTCACTCCGCTCGTCGCTATGGCGACGATCTAAGCAAAACAAGGAAGGCCGCTCATTGCGGCCTTCCTTGTTTATTCTGGGCGCCGGAGGCGATCGGAAGAACGCCTCCGGAGCGCCCTCTAGTGGGCTTTCATGCAGCCAACTTTCAGTTGGCTGCATGAAATAGTTTTTTTTTTATTAAAAAAAACCCCTCCCGCAGCCTCCCTGGCGATCTCAATAGAACGCCGGGGAGGTTAAATCTCAATAGACTCGGATCACTATTGTGGAACACAGCAAAGTGAGTTCCCAGGGGGCTATCTTCATCTGCACCTTTTATGTTGGCTATGTGTTCCCCTATGCGTGTTCCCCTACTCTTTGATATTAATGAGTGTTTTTGGGTTCATTGAGAACATGGTTGTTCAATAATAAAATTATTCCTCAAAAATACAACTTGCCTAATAATTCTGCACTCCCTGTGTGTGTGTGTGTGTGTGTATATATATATATATATATATATATATATATATACATATACAGTGGGTTGCAAAAGTATTCGGTCTCCTTGAAGTTTTCCACATTTTGTCACATTACTGCCACAAACATGAATATTGGAATTCCACATGAAAGACCAACACAAAGTGGTGTACACATGAGAAGTGGAACGAAAATCATAAATGATTCCAAACATTTTTTACAAATAAATAACTGCAAAGTGGTGTGTGCATAATTATTCGGCCCCCTTTGATCTGAGTGCAGTCAGTTGCCTATAGACATTGCCTGATGAGTGCTAATGACTAAATAGAGTGCACCTGTGTGTAATCTAATGTCAGTACAAATACAGCTGCTCTGTGAGGGCCTCAGAGGTTGTCTAAGAGAATATTGGGAGCAACAACACCGTGAAGTCCAAAGAACACGAAAGACAGGTCCAAGACAGGTCAGGGATCAAGTTATTTAAAGCAGGCTTAGGCTACAAAAAGATTTCCAAAGCCTTGAACATCCCAAGGAGCACTGTTCAAGTGATCATTCAGAAATGGAAGGAGTATGGCACAACTGTAAACCTACCAAGACAAGGCCATCCACCTAAACTCACAGGCCGAACAAGGAGAGCGCTGATCAGAAATGCAGGCAAGAGGCCCATGGTGACTCTGGACGAGCTGCAGAGATCTACAGCTCAGGTGGGAGACTCTGTCCATAGGACAACTATTAGTCATGCACTGTACAAAGTTGGCCTTTATGGAAGAGTGACAAGAAGAAAGGCATTGTTAACAGAAAGCATAAAAAAGCCCCGTTTGCAGTTTGCCACAAGCCATGTGGGGGACACAGCAATCATGTGGAAGAAGGTGCTCTGGTCAGATGAGACCAAAATGGAACTTTTTGGCCAAAATGCAAAACGCTATGTGTGGCAGAAAACTAACACTGTACATCACTCTGAACACACCATCCCCACTGTCAAATATGGTGGTGGTAGCATCATGCTCAGGGGTGCATCTCTTCAGCAGGGACAGGGAAGCTGGTCAGAGTTGATGGGAAGATGGATAGAGCCAAATACAGGGCAAACTTGGAACAAAACCTCTTGGAGACTGCAAAAGACTTGAGACTGGGGCAGAGGTTCACCTTCCAACAGGACAATGACCCTAAACATAAAACCAGGGCAACAATGGAATGGTTTAAAACAAAACATATCTATGTGTTAGAATGGCCCAGTCAAAGTCCAGATCTAAATCCAATCGAGAATCTGTGGCAAGATCTGAAAACTGCTGTTCACAAACGCTGCCCATCTAATCTCACTGAGCTGAAGCTGTTTTGCAAAGAAGAATGGGCAAGGATTTCAGTCTCTAGATGTGCAAAGCTGGTAGAGACATACCCTAAAAGACTGGCAGCTGTAATTGCAGCAAAAGGTGGTTCTACAAAGTATTGAATAATTACGCACACCCCACTTTGCAGTAATTTATTTGTAAAAAATGTTTGGAATGATGTATGATTTTCAATCCACTTCTCACATGTAAACCACTTTGTATTGGTCTTTCACGTGGAATTCCAATAAAATTTATGCTTATTTGTGGCAGTAATATAACAAAATGTGGAAAACTTCAAGGGGGCCGAATACTTTTGCAACCCACTGTGTGTGTGTATATATATATATATATATATATATATATATATATATATATATATATATATATATATATATATATATATATATTATAATATATATATTATAATATATATATATATATATATTATAATATATATATATATATTATATAATATATATATATATATTATATAATATATATATATATATATATATATATATATATATATATATATATATATATATATATATATACATATATATATATATATATACATATATATATATATATATATATATATATATATATATATATATATATACATAATATATATATATATATATATATATATATATATATATATATATATATATATATATACATACATAATATATATATATATATATATATATATATATATATACATATATATATACAGGATCTTCTCAAAAAATGTGCATATTGTGATAAACTTCATTATTTTTTGTAATGTACTGATAAACATTAGACTTTCATATATTTTAGATTCAAATACACACAACTGAAGTAGTTCAAGCCTTTTATTGTTTTAATATTGATGATTTTGGCATACAGCTCATGAAAACCCAAAATTCCTATCTCAAAAAATTAGCATATTTCATCCGACCAATAAAAGAAAAGTGTTTTTAAAACAAAAAAAGTCAACCTTTAAATAATTATGTTCAGTTATGCACTCAATACTTGGTCAGGAATTCTTTTGCAGAAATGACTGCTTCAATGCGGCGTGACATGGAGGAAATCAGCCTGTGGCACTGCTCAGGTGTTATGGAGGCCCAGGATGCTTCAATAGCGGCCTTAATCTCATCCAGAGTGTTGGGTCTTGCGTGTGTCAACTTTCTCTTCACAATATCCCACAGATTCTCTATGGGGTTCAGGTCAGGAAAGTTGGCAGGCCGATTGAGCACAGTAATACCATGGTCAGTAAACCATTTACCAGTGGTTGTGGCACTGTGAGCAGGTGCCAGGTCGTGCTGAAAAATGAAATCTTCATCTCCATAAAGCTTTTCAGCAGATGGAAGCATGAACCCACTTTTGAACCAGAAACAGCGGCAGAAGCGCCTGACCTGGGCTACAGAGAAGCAGCACTGGACTGTTGCTCAGTGGTCCAAAGTACTTTTTTTGGATGAAAGCAACTTTTACATGTCATTCGGAAATCAAGGTGCCAGACTCTAGAGGAAGACTGGGGAGAGGGAAATGCCAAAATGCCTGAAGTCCAGTGTCAAGTACCCACAGTCAGTGATGGTCTGAGGTGCCATGTCAGCTGATGGTGTTGGTACACTGTGTTTTATCAAGGGCAGGGTCAATGCAGCTAGCTATCAGGAGGTTTTGGAGCACTTCATGCTTCCATCTGCTGAAAAGCTTTATGGAGATGAAGATTTCATTTTTCAACACAACCTGGCACCTGCTCACAGTGCCAAAACCACTGGTAAATGGTTTACTGACAATGGTATTACTGTGCTCAATAAGCCTGCCAACTCTCCTGACCTTAACCCCATAGAGAATCTGTGGGATATTGTGAAGAGAAAGTTGAGAGACGCAAGACCCAACACTCTGGATGAGCTTAAGGCCGCTATCAAAGCATCCTGGGCCTCCATAACACCTGAGCAGTGCCACAGGCTGATTGCCTCCATGCCACGCCGCATTGAAGCAGTCATTTCTGCAAAAGGATTCCCGACCAAGTATTGAGGGCATAACTGAACATAATTATTTGAAGGTTGACTTTTTCTGTTTTAAAAACACTTTTCTTTTATTGGACAGATGAAATATGCTAATTTTTTGAGATAGGAATTTTGGGTTTTCATGAGCTGTATGCCAAAATCATCAATATTAAAACAATAAAAGGCTTGAACTACTTCAGTTGTGTGTATTTGAATCTAAAATATATGAAAGTCTAATGTTTATCAGTACATTACAAAAAATAATGAACTTTATCACAATATGCTAAGTTTTTGAGAAGATCCTGTATATATATATATATATATATATTATATTATATATATATATATATATATATATATATATATATATATATATATATATATATATATATTTATACGTTATGCACTTGCAAATGTAAACTTGTTTAACTATTATTTTTTTGTTTGTTTTTTATTTGGTTAAATAAATGTAACATTTTGATACTAAAGAATAAATGGTTAAGCAATAAACGATACATTTACCACTAAACTTCAATATGCTTTTCTTTTTATCTACTTATTTTTTTAAGTAATTAAAACCTAGTAATATCATATTAAAGATGAAATAACAGCAATCTGTTTACCAATCAGTGGCAGATGAGGATTTGAGTGTGTTATGTTGCTATGGTTGCACCATCCAATATTAGCAGGGGGTGAACAGATGGAGAAATGCTAAGAAAAAAATGTTTAGATTCTTTAGAGATAGATCTATTTTGTGAGCTCATTTTCAGACTTTTTTTTTTTTATCTCTTGTCAATGCATGTTGGTATACAGAGTTTGGCATATAGACTTGTCAGCCTCATATTTTTCTAACCTTTTAGTCAAAAAAACTTTCAAAGGTACTTAAGATCAACTACATTCTTAAGAGTGACTATGCATGGCATTGAATAAAAGATCAGTAGGTTTAAAATGCCTCCAGTCCTCACTCTTTCTTCTCTGTACAGATGATTTGCAAGCACAGTTATGCTCCATTTCAGTTGTCTGGCTAAGGTAATCCAGCAAGATTGTGTGTGTGTGTGTGTATGTGTATGTGTATGTGTGTGGGTGTGTGGGTGTGTGGGTGTGTGGGTGTGTGGGTGTGTGGGTATGTGGGTGTGTGGGTGTGTGGGTGTGTGTGTGTATATCTTATTTCTGAATTACAGTATACAAATATACATTTATCTATTGTCCATGTATGTTGATTTGAAGACTGGTGTGGTGCATTAGTGTCTACAGGACAACAGGACTAAACACCTGAGCTAACAGGCTTCCGCTGATCGATGTGCTACAGACCCACTGCATCCAGGTTCTTCAATGTAAAAGCAAGGCTTTTTCTTTCAGCACATGTTGGCACCCACTTCATTAGATGCTAGTGCATGTCTGGGATAGTGATGATAAAACCAACACTCTCCCATGAGACGTCCAGTATCTGATGCATCTTTTTTGGTGGCTATGTGCCAGTCCTCAGTAATAAGCTCATGGACATCATTGCAGGTTGACGAGTCAGTTGAGTTTGAGGAGTGCCCACTGTGAGACTCCTCTTCAATGGTGAATTGCCCAGTCTTGAAACAAAATATCCAGATTTAGACAATGTTGTAGGAAGGACACTTCTCCCCCACATTTAATATTAATAACACTCCCAAAAATATGACAATAACTAGTGGAAACATTCGGCCAAGGCAGGAGCAACTGAGTGTATGGCAGTTGTGTTGGGTGTCAACAACTGTATGGGTTCATGGAAGCAGCATGAATTATCTTTCTGGTATCAATCTGTGACATCACCTCTCATTCATTTATTTAAATAAATGTTTTTTAAAAAAGTGCTGCGCCGCCCCCTTGCCGTCAGAATTGGAACGGCAAGGGGGGGGGGGGGCGAAGCAGTTTTAATTTTTTTCTTTTTAAATCATGTAGCAAGCCCAGGGCTCGCTACATGATAGCCGCTGAGCAGCGGCATCATCCCACCCACTCCGATCGCCTCCGGTGATCAGAATAAGCAGGATTCCCGTTCACAATGGGATTTCCTGCTGGGCTTCCCCGATCGCCATGGCGATGGGGCGGGATGACGTCATGGACGTCGAGACATCAGAGGGAATCCCGATCCACCCCTCAGCGCTGCCTGGCACTGCTTGGCCAGGCTGAGCAAGGGGTCTGGAGGGGGGGCGGCGCGGCACGGCGGGTAGCGGCGAATCGGCGGCGAGCGGCAGCGATTGTAATATGCACACAGCTAGCAAAGTGCTAGCTGCGCGCAATAAAAAAAATTATGAAAATCGGCCCAGCGGGGCCTGAGAAATCCTCCTACGCAGGTTACCCTGAGCTGAGCTCGGGATAACCGGCAAGGAGGTTAAAAGTGATGCAATTGACAATTGTGATCAATTGTTCATGACCACACTGCTAGCAGCATGGATCACTGGATACCAGGCAAAAAACAACCTCAATGACAGAACTGTGTCTATTGTGGGGAAATGTCAAACCTGTTAACACAAACACCACCACCGAAAGAACCTACATACTTATGTGCCATTAGACTTTGTTAGTGGCTTTGGCCCTGCGATTCAGATGTTTGAGAGGGATGCAGTGGATTTCAGTGGTGCTCAGCAGAGCTCGAATATTCGAATAGCTCGAATATTCGAGCTCTTTTTTCAGCTATTCGAGCTCGAATACCGAGCTCGAATAGCTGCAGCTATTCGACTGGGCTATTCGAGTGAACTCGAATAGCCCATTCACTATTCGAGCTATTCGATCAAAACAGCGCTATTCGAGCTCGAATACCGAGCTCGAATAGCGTCATAGCCCAGATTGATGTCCTTAGAGCCAATCAGAGGGCTCCCAGGCCCTCTGATGGCAGCCAATCACAGAGGGGGACCCTGGCCAGCCCCTACCCTATAAATAGCGGCCGCCATGTTCCGTTTTTCCGTCCTTGCCTGACTTTGTACAGAGAGAGATCTGCTCCTTTGTGCTTTGGCTTAGCAAGAGCTTTATTGTGGTCAACTACCTAGCGTTTTTGCTCACATACACCTCCTATACACACCTATATTGTTGTTAGTTAGATAGACATTGTATTTTAGTTAGTAGCTTGTGTGTTACATAGAGACAGACACAGCTGCTACAGGCAAGCTTACACTGCTTTAGGCCTCAGGGCCTTGCCTGTGTGGGCAGCTGTCCTCCTGTCCTCTGTTAGTTTATTATACCAGTGTTTCTGCTGTCCTTTACTACTGAGTGATTGTATTTTGTAGTAACTGTACTAGGACACTCACTGTCACTGTTTGTTCATAGCTCCTGCGTGTGTGCATGCACAGTACACACACTCTATTTCCTTCTGATTACTATTGATTATTGTAATTTCTAGTTGTACTTACTAACTACTTACTACTAGGGACACTCAGTCACTGTTCATAGGCTAGCTCCTGCGCTGCGTGTGTGTGTGTGCGTGCACTGTCAGTACACACACTCTATTTCCTTCTGATTACTACTGATTATTGTAATTTCTAGTTGTACACTTACTTACTACTTACCACTAGGGACACTCAGTCACTGTTCATAGGCTAGCTCCTGCGTGTGTGTGTGCGTGCACTCAGTACACACACACACTCTATTTCCTTCTACTTAATCTGATTACTACTGATTATTGTATTTTCTAGTTAGTGTACTAGGGGACACACTCACTGTTCACTGCTCACACTTATACTGATTACTGAATTATTGTATTTTGTATTAGTACTGTACTAGTAATCACTTAGCGATCTAATCACTTAGTGATTAGTGTCACCTCACCCACCAACCCACTCCATTAAAGTACCCCACTTTTTCACCCGCCCTTTTAAAAAAACTTTTTTGTTTACGCCCAAAACATCAAAGATGTCTGGAAGTGGCAGCCAGCGCGGTTTGGGCAAGGGGAAGGGCAGCAAGGGAATCAAGAGGAGAGGGAGCAGCATTGTGGCAAGCCGCGGCCGTGCCACCATGCACAGTTCCGCAGCAGCAGCTGCTGCGTCAGTGGCTAACATTCCTCCTATAGCCACTGGCCGTGGACGCCTTGGGCGCCGCCCAGCAGGAGCAACTCACGCTGCAGAGACACAGCAGCAGCAGCGTGTAGTACCTGCTCCTATTTTCCTCCAGCCGGGTCGGAAACGTCCCATTGAGGAAAAGGATGCAGACACTGTGGTGCAACTGATGACGGAGGATGAGCAGCCCGCCATCAGCTCTGCATCCGAGGCCTCCACCCTCACCACCACCACCACCCCTGTTTGCAGCAGCCACCCAGCAGGGCCTGGGGAGGAGGCCAGTTCACCGTCACAAGTTGGCGACCTGTCACTCAGCAGTATTTTTACCCCAGGCACCATCAGGGTATTGTCTGCTGTTGTTGGCGATTTGGAGGATGAGATGCTGATGGGCACTTTGGGGGATGAGGGATTGGACAGCAAGACTGTGGCGACAGTCAAGCAGCCCATCCATGCATCAGGAGAGGAGTTTGGTGGGTCATCATCCCAGCAGGACATGTTTCAGGAGGGGGATGATGATGATGACACGGTGACAGACAAAGACTGGGTGCCACCAGCTCCAGGGGATGTCGTCATCAGCAGCTCTGAGGAGGAGGATGCGCTTGTGGGCCTTGCAAGGAGGCGCATCATTGCAAGCATTGGCAGCAGTAGGCAGGTCCCACAGCCTGCTGGTGTCTCAGGCTCAGCAGCAGCAGCAGCAGCATCTGCCACTACCACCACCAGTCGCACCCAAGCCCCCGCCCCAACCACCACAGGGAGACAGGCAGCAGCGGCTCCAGGCCGTAGGGGGTTGTTTTTGTCACCAATCTGGCGATTTTTCACCATGCCCACAGTGTACAGCAAGTACGCCACTTGCAACCGCTGTGAGCGGAAGTTGAGCAGAGGTGCAGACCCCTTAATGTTCAGCACCAGCTCGCTCATCAACCACCTTGCTGCGAAACATTTCCACCAGCATGAGGAGTTCCAGAGGCTGAAGGCATCTGGTGCTGGCAGTGGCACCACACCCATCACTGCACAGCCTTCAGCAGCAGCAGCAGCAACAGCAGCCACCCGCCCTCCTGCTCCTCCAGCAGCACCAGCAGGAGTGCGGAAACGCACTGCTCCTCCCCCCTCTGCAACTCCTGCCGCCGACACTGAGGCCTGTTCTGGCAGCCAGTCCTCAGTGGCCTCCTCTGCTGTGTCCGCTGATTCCCGTGGCAGCAAAAGGCCACGCCAGAGCCTTTTGAGCGAGTCCTTCCAGGGGGTGGTTAGGGCTCTGCCTCCCAGCAGCCGTCGCGTGCGTCAGCTGAACGGCTTGCTGGCACGGGCCATGTGCTCCCAATTCCTGCCGTACACGCTCGTGCAGGAGGAGAGCGACATGCGTGCGCTGCTTGCTTGTGCAGCCCCAGACTGGCAGCTCCCCAGCAGACACTTTTTCGCCCGCAAGGCCATTCCTGCACTGCACCGCTTTGTGATGGCCAATGTGGAGCGAGGGCTGGAGCACGCGGTTGGTGAAAGGGTCCACGTCACCATGGACTCCTGGAGCAGCCGCTTCGGGACAGGCCGCTACCTGTCCTTCACTGTCCACTGGGTCAGCTTGGTGGAAGGGGGTGAGGATGGGAGAGCAGCAGCGGGCACAGCAGCAGCAGCAACACAGTGGGTGGTGCCACCCTGCAGGGTCAGGGGAACTGCAGCAGGTTCCTCCGATCCTCTGCCATCCTCCGGCACACCTGGCCAAACCCCCCTCCTCAGCAGCAGCGTGAAGGCCCGCCACTGCCAAGCGCTGCTGCAGTTGGTCAGCCTTGGGAAGACCAAACTGACGGCAACCCATGTGTTGGCCAAACTCCAGGAGCAGGAGAGGAGTTGGCTGACCCCCAGAGGCCTCAGAGTCGGAGAGGTGGTGGCCGACAATGGGGCCAATCTGGTTGACAGGGGAAACCTGACCCACATCCCCTGTCTTGCCCACGTGCTGAACCTGGTGGTGCAGAAGTTCTTGCGCACCTACCAGGGGATGGGCGAACTGCTGGAAACGGCAAGGAACGTTGTGCGTCACTTCCGGCGCTCGGCTGCAGCCTGTGCGAGCCTGGAAGACGTGCAAAAGGAGCTGGAGCTGCCACGCCATCGGCTGATCCTTGACGTTCCAACTCGCTGGAACTCCACCCTGGCGATGTTGGAGCGTCTGGTTGAACAGAAGCACGCTGTCAACCAGTACCTTGCCCAGGCCACTATTTCCGCCGCTCAGAGAAGGGACAAGACCAGCAACATCCCGTCCATCGTCCCCGATGATGACTGGAGGCACATGCAGCAGGTGTGCTTAGTGCTGGCTCCCTTTCTGCAGGCCACTAACATGGTGAGCAGGGACCATGCTATGGTCTGCGAGTGGGTGCCCCTGGTTTGTCTGCTGAACAGGGCCCTCGATGCTTTGCTGGAACAGGGAGCGGCAGCCTTGGACCAGCAGGAGCGGCAAGCAGCTGCACAGTCCACCTCTGAGGGGGAGGAGGAGGAGGACTTGGTGGAGGTCCCTGACCTTGCTGCTGATGAGGGGGATCAGCACAGCGCAGCTGAGTTGGTGCGGGGGTGGAGAGAGGATGAGGCGGCAGAGGAGGAGGATGAGGACAGCACTGCCGTCGATGTGCCAGCACACGTGGCCCGCCTCTTCCCAATGGCAGCGCACATGCTGACGTGCCTGCGCAAGGACCCCAGGGTGATCCAGATGAAGCAGAGGGAGGACATCTGGATCAGCATGATGTTGGACCCACGCCTCAAGGGGAAGTTGAGCCAGTTCCTGCCGCCTGCAGGAGGAGACCCAGCGCAACAAATAAGGAGCTTGCAGCAGGCCCTTGTTGAGAGCTTGGAGGAAGCCTTCCCCCAGGCCCCAGCCTTCCACCCCCACTGTCCAGCCAGCACAGAGGCAGCAGCAGGTGCCTGCATCCAGCAGCAAGCGCCCCACAGACCTGCTGTCTCTCAGCAACGAGCTCTACAGGACTGTAGAGGCTCCGGCAGCAGTGACTAGAGAGGAGGTGCATGCAGCAGCATCCTCCTCCGGTCACAGCCAGCGCCTGACCCGAATGGTGGCTGACTACATGGGGTCCTACAGCGGGCTTGACAGCGATGCCCCTGTTGATCCCATGGAGTATTGGGTCAAGCGCCTGGAGATCTGGAGCGAGCTGGCGCAGTACGCCCTGGAAGTGCTGTCCTGCCCCCCTTCCAGCGTGCTGTCCGAGCGCTGCTTCAGTGCAGCTGGTGGCGTGGTCACTGAGAAACGCTCACGTCTGTCTCACAAGTCTGTGGACAGATGAACCAGGCGTGGGTGGAAGGCGAGTTCCTGGCCCCTGTTGTCGGCGAGAGGGGGACATGAACTGGCTGCTGGAAGAACCATCGTTAATGTGCCTTACCACTAGTGTTGGGCGAACAGTGTTCGCCACTGTTCGGGTTCTGCAGAACATCACCCTGTTCGGGTGATGTTCGAGTTCGGCCGAACACCTGACGGTGCTCGGCCAAACCGTTCGGCCATATGGCCGAACTAAGAGCGCATGGCCGAACGTTCCCCGAACGTTCGGCTAGCGCTGTGATTGGCCGAACGGGTCACGTGGTTCGGACCCGAACGCGCTCTGATTGGCCGAACTGTCACGTGGTTCGGGTAAATAAATACCCGAACCACGTCATATCTCCGCCATTTGTCTGTGGGTTTAGCTTTGGGTAGGCAGGCAGGGTAGTTCGCGCTCCAGCCACGCTAGCCAGGGTCCCCCCCAGTCATTGTGTGTCGCTGCTGGGAATAGTAGTACACCGCTCGCTCAGCATTCTGTTTACTGCCACTCTGTGTACCTCGCTCAGCCACACTATATAGCATTCTGTTTACTGCCACTCTGTGTCTGCTGGGAATAGTAGTACACCGCTTGCACAGCCACACTATATAGCATTCTGTTTACTGCCACTCTGTGTACCTCGCTCAGCCACACTATATAGCATTCTGTTTACTGCCACTCTGTGTCTGCTGGGAATAGTGGTACACCGCTCGCTCAGCCACACTATATAGCATTCTGTTCACTGTTCTGTGTCTGCTTGGAATAGTGGTACACCGCTCGTTCAGCCACACTATATAGCATTCTGTGTACTGTTCTGTGTCTGCTGGGAACAGTAGTACACCGCTCGTTCAGCCACACTATATAGCATTCTGTGTACTGTTCTGTGTCTGCTGGGAACAGTAGTACACCGCTCGCTCAGCCACACTATATAGCATTCTGTTCACTGTTCTGTGTCTGCTGGGAATAGTGGTACACCGCTCGCTCAGCCACACTATATAGCATTCTGTTCACTGTTCTGTGTCTGCTGGGAATAGTGGTACACCGCTCGCTCAGCCACACTATATAGCATTCTGTTTACTGTTCTGTGTCTGCTGGGAATAGTGGTACACCGCTCGCTCATCCACACTATATAGCATTCTGTTCACTGTTCTGTGTCTGCTGGGAATAGTGGTACACCGCTCGCTCAGCCACACTATATAGCATTCTGTTCACTGTTCTGTGTCTGCTGGGAATAGTGGTACACCGCTCGCTCAGCCACACTATATAGCATTCTGTTCACTGTTCTGTGTCTGCTGGGAATAGTGGTACACCGCTCGCTCAGCCACACTATATAGCATTCTGTTCACTGTTCTGTGTCTGCTGGGAATAGTGGTACACCGCTCGCTCAGCCACACTATATAGCATTCTGTTTACTGTTCTGTGTCTGCTGGGAATAGTGGTACACCGCTCGCTCAGCCACACTATATAGCATTCTGTTCACTGTTCTGTGTCTGCTGGGAATAGTGGTACACCGCTCGCTCAGCCACACTATATAGCATTCTGTTTACTGTTCTGTGTCTGCTGGGAATAGTGGTACACCGCTCGCTCATCCACACTATATAGCATTCTGTTCACTGTTCTGTGTCTGCTGGGAATAGTGGTACACCGCTCGCTCAGCCACACTATATAGCATTCTGTTCACTGTTCTGTGTCTGCTGGGAATAGTGGTACACCGCTCGCTCAGCCACACTATATAGCATTCTGTTCACTGTTCTGTGTCTGCTGGGAATAGTGGTACACCGCTCGCTCAGCCACACTATATAGCATTCTGTTCACTGTTCTGTGTCTGCTGGGAATAGTGGTACACCGCTCGCTCAGCCACACTATATAGCATTCTGTTCACTGTTCTGTGTCTGCTGGGAATAGTGGTACACCGCTCGCTCAGCCACACTATATAGCATTCTGTTTACTGTTCTGTGTCTGCTGGGAATAGTGGTACACCGCTCGCTCATCCACACTATATAGCATTCTGTTCACTGTTCTGTGTCTGCTGGGAATAGTGGTACACCGCTCGCTCAGCCACACTATATAGCATTCTGTTCACTGTTCTGTGTCTGCTGGGAATAGTGGTACACCGCTCGCTCAGCCACACTATATAGCATTCTGTTCACTGTTCTGTGTCTGCTGGGAACAGTAGTACACCGCTCGTTCAGCCACACTATATAGCATTCTGTGTACTGTTCTGTGTCTGCTGGGAACAGTAGTACACCGCTCGTTCAGCCACACTATATAGCATTCTGTGTACTGTTCTGTGTCTGCTGGGAACAGTAGTACACCGCTCGTTCAGCCACACTATATAGCATTCTGTTCACTGTTCTGTGTCTGCTGGGAATAGTGGTACACCGCTCGCTCAGCCACACTATATAGCATTCTGTTCACTGTTCTGTGTCTGCTGGGAACAGTAGTACACCGCTCGTTCAGCCACACTATATAGCATTCTGTGTACTGTTCTGTGTCTGCTGGGAACAGTAGTACACCGCTCGTTCAGCCACACTATATAGCATTCTGTTCACTGTTCTGTGTCTGCTGGGAATAGTGGTACACCGCTCGCTCAGCCACACTATATAGCATTCTGTGTACTGTTCTGTGTCTGCTGGGAACAGTAGTACACCGCTCGTTCAGCCACACTATATAGCATTCTGTTCACTGTTCTGTGTCTGCTGGGAATAGTGGTACACCGCTCGCTCAGCCACACTATATAGCATTCTGTTCACTGTTCTGTGTCTGCTGGGAATAGTGGTACACCGCTCACCCGTCACTGTATAGCATTGTGCTCTGTGTCGCTGCTGGGAATAGTGGTACTGTATAGCATTTCTGTACTGCCACTGTACTGCTGCCAGTCAGCGTGTACTGTAAGGATAAGTGAAATGAGGAAGAAATCCGGTGAAAGAGGGAGGGGCAAGGGAAGAGGTGTTTCCCCTGACGGTTCACGTACAGGCCACAGGGGAGCACCCAAGAAAACCCACTCAATACCACCCATGTTGTCCAGGACAACAACCCTCACAAATCCAAAAGAACAGGACCAGATAATTACTTGGATGACCTCTCAAGCGTCCAGCAGTGGGTTAAGCAGCACCAGCACATCACGCACGAGGTCCGAGTCCTCAGCCAGTTACAAGGAGCCAGTGGGCACAAAGCTGACACAACCGGCAGCGACACCACGCACACAACTGCCAGATAACCAGTCCGATGAATTAACTCAGGACACAATGGGGTATTCGCAGGAGCTATTCCCAGCCCAACAAACTTCCACCTTTCAAAGGTCAATGGAGGAACAGCCAGAAATGTTGTGCCTGGATTCACAACCGTTAACTGTGGGAAATGTACCGCGCACTGAAATACGAGGCGAGTCCGAAGAGGACTCGGAAACCCAAATCCCAGAGCAATTTGGGCAGGAGGGGTTGCAATTGCAGGAGGTCGGCCGACAAGATCTGGAAGACGACGTTGGAGTGTGCTGCGCAGAGGTTGTTGTGGGGAGCTCTACTCCACGGCGGTGGCCCACAATGACATATGACGAGTTTGAGGAGATGGAAGAGGAGGGTATGGACAATGTGGACAGAGACCCAGATTTTGTTTGTGAACGAGAACATCGCCGTCGTAGCAGCAGCACAGATGAGTCTGTTGAAGAACACACTGCTGCACGAGTTCGCCTTGTGCCACAAGGTAGGCGGCGCGCAATTTCAGGCACCACAAGCGTGGAAGTTCAAGTGAGAGGCAAAAGAGGAGCAAACAGAAATCGCCAGCAAGGAGGCAGGTGCTCCAAAGTCTGGGCTTTCTTTGAAGACTGCACTGAGGATGTTACCATGGCGATTTGCAAGGTGTGCAAGACCCGCCTGAGCAGGGGGAAAAATATTAACAACCTCTCCACCACCAGCATGAGCCGTCACATGCTATCCAAACATCCCACTCTTTGGGCAAACGCGTCAGGACAGGGTACCAGAAACAACACTGCCTCCCTTGGGTTCACCAGACCCGCCTCAGCAGCAGCAGTAGCCCAGCCATTGCGTGGTTCACAACATTCACAAACATCAGACGACGCTGACACTGTCACTTTCCGGAGTAGTGCTCTTGAGGTCTCCCAGTGTTCATCAAACACAACAACCAACAGCCCTTCCGTGTGCAGCGCTACGGTTCAGTTGTCTGTGTCGGAGATGTTTGAGCGCAAGAGGAAATTGCCAGCAAATGACCCCCGGGCCGTGGCAGTAACAGCCAGCATAGCCAAGCTTCTGGCCTGCGAAATGCTGCCATATCGATTGGTGGAGACAAACAGCTTCAAGGGCATGATGTCAGTGGCCATCCCACGTTACGTGGTTCCCAGCCGCTACCACTTTGCACGCTCTGCAGTGCCTGAGTTGCATGAGCACGTGGTCAGCAAAATAACCCGAAGCTTGAAGAATGCCGTTGCCTGCAAGGTTCACCTCACCACTGACACCTGGACGAGTGCGTTCGGCCAGGGTAGATACATCTCCCTTACCGCGCACTGGGTGAACCTTGTGGAGCCTGGCAGCGATTCCTCACCTGCTACGGCACGGGTGTTGCCCACGCCACAAACAGCTGCACCGCCGTCCCTCCCACTGGATAACAGCAGCACCTACCTCTCTGACTCCTTCTCCTCCAACGCATCTCAAAGCTGTACCTCATCCGGAAACGCTAACCCAGCAGCAGTAGGATCGTGGAAGCAGTGCAGCACAGCTGTTGGCATGCGTCAGCAAGCGTTGCTGAAGCTAATCTGCCTTGGGGATAAGCAGCACACAGGGGAGGAAATTTGGAGGGGAATAAAGGAACAGACGGATTTGTGGCTGGCACCGCTGGACCTGAAACCGGGCATGGTTGTGTGTGATAATGGGAGTAATCTCATTCGCGCTTTAAGGTTGGCTAAGCTGACACACATCCCTTGCCTGGCGCACGTGATGAACCTAGTAGTTCAGCGGTTCCTGAGGACATACCCAGGCGTGCCCGATCTGCTGTTGAAGGTGCGTCGAGTGTCCAAACATTGTAGAAATTCCAGTACTGCTTCGGGGGCACTCGCCAAGATGCAGGAGCGCTTCAATCTCCCCCACCATCGCTTGCTGTGTGATGTCCCTACGCGCTGGAATTCTACGCTGCACATGCTAGCCCGCTTTTGCGAGCAGAAGAGTGCAGTGGTCCAGTACATGACGGCGCAGTACCGAGGCGCATCCGGCCAGCTGCCAAGCTTCTGTGGATCCGATTGGGCCAACATGTTGGACCTCTGCCAAGTCCTCCAAAATTTTGAGCAATCCACGTTGCTTGTGAGCAGTGACAACTCTTCAGTCAGCATTACCATACCACTGCTGTGTTTACTGAAGAGGTCGATGTTAAAAATCAAGGAAACAGCTGTCATGATGCAACTGGGGGAATCTGAAGGAGAAAACGATCAGCGTGATGGTACCAACATCAGGCCATCCGCCTCAGGGAACGCTGGCCCCAGCAGCTATGACGAAGAAGAGGAGGAGGAACAGCTGGAGTTGGAGCAGGAATTTCATGCCACCACTGACGAGGGCCAGAGCGGTGCACGTTGGACTTCCACAATTCAACGCGAATGGTCAGCAGAAGCAGACCAGGAGGAAGGTGACGACTATGATGCATCACAACAACTATCACAACGCTCACAAGAGGATGATGAGGATTCTGGTAGGACTCTGGCACACATGGCTCAATTCATGCTAGACTGCATTGAACGTGACCCACGCATTGTGCGCATTCTGGACAACACCAATTACTGGGTTTATACCCTTCTGGATCCACGGTACAAACACAATGTTCCAAAACTGCTTGAAGAAAGAGTCAGACAGGTCAAAATGGAAGAATACCAGCAGGCCCTTGTGGAGACTTTAGAGAGGAGATTGACATCCTCCCCCTCCTCTAGCCAGTTGTACGCAGACAGACTGACTTCCGCAAACCCAGGACGACCAGGAGGGCAGCAAACAACGCAAGCCGCAGCTAGTACCCAAAAGGGAATGGTATCGGCAGTGTCCTTGGAGTGGGAAAATTTTCTGACACCCATGCAGCCGCAGCCCACTGAACAGCAAGCGTGCAGATCCACCTCCAACACCGATCGCCTGGAGAAGATGGTCAAGGACTACATGTCAGATGGCGTAGCTGTGTCGAACCATCCATCTGCACCCTTCAACTATTGGGTATCGAAGCTAGACACCTGGCACGAACTGGCAATGTACGCAATAGAGGTGCTGGCTTGCCCGGCAGCCAGCGTTATGTCGGAACGCTGTTTCAGTGCTGCCGGAGGCATCGTCACAGATCGGCGTATCCGCCTCTCTACAGACAATGCAGACCGTCTGACTCAAATTAAAATGAATCAATCCTGGATTGGAAATGACTACGCAACACTCCAGGACCCCAACCAAGTAACATGACCAATGAACATCTGGGATGGTGTTGCGTTTCCGGGCCCTGTTTATTGAACCTCTCATCTGTATTACATTTATGACTGCATGGCGGCAAAAAGCATTGCTGCTATATCCGCACGCTTTTTGTCCACATGCAAGGCCTGGGTTGTTGTGTCTCACAAAGCGTGGCCTTCTCCTCCTGCGCCTGCTCCTGTTCCATCACGTCTGCTGCTGCTGGGTTAGCGTTGCCGCGTGGTCCCTGTTTATTGAACCACTTATCTTTATTACATTTATGACTGCATGGCGGTACAAAGCATGCTATCCGCACGCTTCTTGCCCTCATGCAAGGCCTGGGTTGTTGTGTCTCACAAAGCGTGGCCTTCTCCTCCTGCGCCTCCTCCTGTTCCATCACGTCTGCTGCTGCTGGGTTAGCGTTGCCGCGTGGTCCCTGTTTATTGAACCACTTATCTTTATTACATTTATGACTGCATGGCCGTACAAAGCCTGCTATCCGCACGCTTCTTGCCCTCATGCAAGGCCTGGGTTGTTGTGTCTCACAAAGCGTGGCCTTCTCCTCCTGCGCCTGCTCCTGTTCCATCACGTCTGCTGCTGCTGGGTTAGCGTTGCCGCGTGGTCCCTGTTTATTGAACCACTTATCTTTATTACATTTATGACTGCATGGCGGTACAAAGCCTGCTATCCGCACGCTTCTTGCCCTCATGCAAGGCCGGGGTTGTTGTGTCTCACAAAGCGTGGCCTTCTTCTCCTCCTGCGCCACCCTCCTCCTGTTCCATCACGTGTGCTGCTGCTGGGTTAGCGTTACCGGTCCCTTTTCCTGGAACCTCTTATATGTATTACATTTATGACTGCATGCCGACAAAAAACATGTTACCTGTGCAAAGAAAACAGACATTTCCCGCATTTAAAAGACAGTTTTCCCTTTGAAACTTTAAAATCGATTTTCTCAAAAACTATAAGCTCTTTTTGCTAATTTTTTTTTCCTCTTGTACCCACTCCCAAGGTGCACATACCCTGCAAATTTGGGGTATGTAGCATGTAAGGAGGCTTTACAAACCACAAAAGTTCGGGTCCCCATTGACTTCCATTATGTTCGGAGTTCGGGTCGAACACCCGAACATCGCGGCCATGTTCGGCCTGTTCGGCCCGAACCCGAACATCTAGATGTTCGCCCAACACTACTTACCACCCTTTACCACCTCCTGGCTCCTGCTCACTAAGCCAGCCTGGTTCACTTTGACTATTACGTCGCCTGCAGCCACACATTTTACATCTACAGTGGACTGCTGTGTACTGCCCTTCTGCTGTCTGCCTGTCTGTGTTTCCCACTGCCAGGGTACACAGATTTACCTTCTGCTGCCGCTCTGCCACCAGCTATTACGTCAAACAATAGCTGCCCCTGCTGCCTGTATTTACCTTAAAAAAAAAAAAGGTTTAATTTTTCTGAGGTTCCTGGGTTGAAAACTGTGTTGTCCCAGTTGTGTATTGGACACGATGTGGGCTGCACGACCGCTGTCTGGGACCTCCTGTTGTGTTTATTTACAGCCCTGGTATCAACGCTAGGTACCAGGGCTATTATGTCACGCTGCCTACCTACCTGCTGCCACACTCACACTACTCCTCCATTCCTCCTGCTGCTGCTGCTGCCTGTCTGTGTTTCCCTCTGCCAAGGGTACACAGATTTTACCTTCTGCTGCCACTCTGCCACCAGCTATTACGTCCAACAATAGCTACTCTCATTACTCCTCCATTCCTCCTGCTGCTGCTGCTGTCTGTCTGTGTTTCCCACTGCCAGGGTACACAGAATTACCTTCTGCTGCCACTCTGCCACCAGCTATTATGTCCAACAATAGCTACTCTCATTACTCCTCCATTCCTCCTGCTGCTGCTGCTGTCTGTCTGTGTTTCCCACTGCCAGGGTACACAGAATTACCTTCTGCTGCCACTCTGCCACCAGCTATTACGTCCAACAATAGCTATATCTGTGTAATTTGCTGTAAAAAAAAAAAAAAAAGTAAACCATTAAAAAAAAAAAAAAAAAAAAAAAAAAAAAGGTTTAATTTTTCTGAGGTGCCCGGGTTGAAAACTGTGTTGTCCCAGTTGTGTATTGGACACGATGTGGGCTGCACAACCGCTGTCTGGGACCTCCTGTTGTGTTTATTTACAGCCCTGGTCTCAACGCTAGGTACCAGGGCTATTATGTCACGCTGCCTACCTACCTGACTGCCTGCTGCCACACACTCATCTTCCTCCTCCTGCTGCTGAATTTACCTCCTGCTGTCTGTGTGTTTCCACTGCCAGGGAGCACATACAATGGCGCTTCCAACATGCGTGCGCCACCAGCTATTTATTACGCTCAAAAATAGCTGCATTTCTTTAAAAAAACAAAAAAAATATATATTCTTTTTATTAATACTTTGTGATATTATTTTTAGAGGTGTCAGGGTTGAAAACTGTGTTGTCCCAGTTGTGTATTGGACAAGATGTGGGCTTCACGACCACTGTCTGGAACCTCATGCTGTGTATTTACGGCCTGGTACCACTGCTAGGTACCACACAGCCTATTATGTCTCGCTGCCTGCCTCATTGACTGCCTGCTGCCACACAATCATCCTCCTCCTCCTGCTGCTGCTGCTGAATTTACCTGTGTTTCCACTGCCAGGGAGCACATACAATGGCGCTTCCAACATGCGTGCGCCACCAGCTATTTATTACGCTTTAAAATAGCTGCATTTCTTTAAAAAAAATATATATAAAAGAGAAATAAGTGAAGAAGAAGAAGACGATATAGAAGAAGAAGAAGATATAGAAAAAGAAGAAAATGAAATAGAAAAATAATAATAAGAAGAGGATATAGAAAAAGAAGATATAGAAAAAGAAGATATAGAAGAAGAAGATGAAGATGAAGAAGATGAAGAAGATGAAGAAGAAGAAGAAGATGAAGAAGATGAAGAAGATGAAGAAGAAGATGAAGAAGATGAAGAAGATGAAGAAGAAGATGAAGAAGATGAAGAAGATGAAGAAGATGAAGAAGAAGATGAAGAAGATGAAGAAGATGAAGAAGAAGAAGATGAAGAAGATGAAGAAGATGAAGAAGATGAAGAAGAAGAAGAAGAAGAAGATGAAGAAGAAGAAGAAGAAGAAGAAGAAGAAGAAGAAAAAGAAGAAGAAGAAAAAGAAGAAGAAAAAGAAGAAGAAGAAAAAGAAGAAGAAGAAGAAGAAGAAGAAGAAGAAGAAGAAGAAGAAGAAGAAGAAGAAGAAGATGAAGAAGAAGAAGATATAGAAGAAGAAGAAGAAGATATAGAAGATAAAGAAGAAGAAGAAGAAGTATATACACTACTGAACAGAATTTTGGACACAACTTCTCTTCTCTTTCCACCTTTTTTTTTAAAGGAACATCCCCACATAATCACTTGCTGTTGTTACTTGGAAAAAAAGATGTTTCTTGCATCATTCCCCCTCAAAACAAGTGTTGGAAGGCTATTTAAGGCCAGCTATTTATTACGCTTTAAAATAGCTGCATTTCTTTAAAAAAATATATATAAAAGAGAAATAAGTGAAGAAGAAGAAGACGATATAGAAGAAGAAGAAGATATAGAAAAAGAAGAAAATGAAATAGAAAAATAATAATAAGAAGAGGATATAGAAAAAGAAGATATAGAAAAAGAAGATATAGAAGAAGAAGATGAAGAAGATGAAGAAGATGAAGAAGAAGATGAAGAAGATGAAGAAGATGAAGAAGAAGATGAAGAAGATGAAGATGAAGATGAAGATGAAGATGAAGATGAAGAAGAAGAAGAAGAAGAAGAAGAAGAAGAAGAAGAAGAAGAAGAAGAAGAAGAAGAAGAAGAAGATGAAGAAGAAGAAGAAGATGAAGAAGATGAAGAAGATGAAGAAGAAGAAGATGAAGAAGAAAAAGAAGAAGAAGAAGAAGAAGAAGAAGAAGAAGAAGATATAGAAGAAGAAGAAGAAGATATAGAAGATAAAGAAGAAGAAGAAGAAGAAGAAGAAGAAGAAGAAGAAGAAGAAGTATATACACTACTGAACAGAATTTTGGACACAACTTCTCTTCTCTTTCCACCTTTTTTTTAAAGGAACATTCCCACATAATCACTTGCTGTTGTTACTTGGAAAAAAAGATGTTTCTTGCATCATTCCCCCTCAAAACAAGTGTTGGAAGGCTATTTAAGGCCAGCTATTTATTACGCTTTAAAATAGCTGCATTTCTTTAAAAAAAATATATATAAAAGAGAAATAAGTGAAGAAGAAGAAGACGATATAGAAGAAGAAGAAGATATAGAAAAAGAAGAAAATGAAATAGAAAAATAATAATAAGAAGAGGATATAGAAAAAGAAGATATAGAAAAAGAAGAAATAGAAGAAGAAGATGAAGAAGATGAAGAAGATGAAGAAGAAGATGAAGAAGATGAAGAAGATGAAGAAGAAGATGAAGAAGATGAAGAAGATGAAGATGAAGATGAAGATGAAGAAGAAGAAGAAGAAGAAGAAGAAGAAGAAGAAGAAGAAGAAGAAGAAGATGAAGAAGATGAAGAAGATGAAGAAGAAGAAGATGAAGAAGAAGAAGATGAAGATGAAGATGAAGAAGAAGAAGAAGAAGAAGAAGAAGAAGAAGATGAAGAAGATGAAGAAGAAGAAGATGAAGAAGATGAAGAAGAAGAAGATGAAGAAGAAGAAGAAGAAGAAGAAGAAAAAGAAGAAGAAGAAAAAGAAGAAGAAGAAAAAGAAGAAGAAGAAGAAGAAGAAGAAGAAGAAGAAGAAGAAGAAGAAGAAGAAGAAGAAGAAGAAGAAGAAGAAGAAGAAGAAGAAGAAGAAGAAGAAGATGAAGAAGAAGAAGATATAGAAGAAGAAGAAGAAGATATAGAAGATAAAGAAGAAGAAGAAGAAGAAGAAGAAGTATATACACTACTGAACAGAATTTTGGACACAACTTCTCTTCTCTTTCCACCTTTTTTTTTAAAGGAACATCCCCACATAATCACTTGCTGTTGTTACTTGGAAAAAAAGATGTTTCTTGCATCATTCCCCCTCAAAACAAGTGTTGGAAGGCTATTTAAGGCCAATTCGAATAGTCAGCTCGAATAATGAGCTCGAATACCGACTCGAAATAGTGAGCTCGAAGTCCGAGGTCGAATCGAATAGTAAAAAATATTCGACTCGAATATTCGACCGAATTCGAATAATTTACTATTCGAATTCGACCAAACTCGAATAATAAAAAGGGGTATCCGAGCATCACTGGTGGATTTATCCAGGCATCCAAAAGATCTCTCCCCACCATGGCCAAGAGTTGGAGATGTGCATAACCTAACACTAGTACAGCTAAAAATAGAGGAGGATAAGGAGGAAGTGCCTGTCTGACCTCACTGTTTGGATTTTTGTGAAAGAAAATCTTCACACAAATAGTCACAATGTACACTGGTTAGGTGAATGAGCGTTGCGTTGTCTTAAGCTGTGCTGGGTAGAAACTGGGACATTTTCCCTTGGCAGCAAGGAAGGGTGGCCAGCCAATAGTCATCCTGCTTTTTATGCTAAAAATACAGTGTTATAAAACTCGCAACATGTGCACATACATTTGAAATAGGTGGCCTCTGAGCTCATCCTCCTCACTAGTCCTCCTCAAAAAGCAAGATGCAGACTGCATTCATTGTTGGCTTTCAGTGTGAAAAGGCCTACACTGGAAGGGTGCATGCAACAACTCTGCTGCTCTTTTTCCTTGTCTGTATCTGATGCTGCTGCTTTCTGTGCATTTACTTATGCTCCAGTTCCCTGATGGTCACATCATCTCTGACTGATTCCCTTCCATCCCCAGTCTTCCAGCCCCAGTCTGCTGCTGAATTTCCTCTTTGTCTTTTTTGGAACTGCTGGTAGTCCATCCATTTGTATGTGATTCCGAGGTGAAATCACAGTTGTCTTTATCCTCATTTTCCTTTAGTCCAACCTCTGCATATGCAGCTACTGATACTGATGCTTTTGCTGCTTTGACAGCCCCCAGTAGGTCCTGACTACATACTACAATGATATAAAAATCTGCCTCATGCTCAGTACATTGCACTGACAAGGCTATTCCTCAGACAATAAGGGAGACTTATTGGGAGGTACAGGCACTTTTGCAATGCTAACTGTTGTGTGAGTCTTAATTATGGGCCGAAATTGGTTACATTAATCAGTCAGACATGCTGCTACAGGTAGGGCTTGCTTGCTTGATTGGGTGCGTGGCAGTAACCTGCGAGGGATATCGGGATGAGCGACAAACGCACTGAAACCCCCAGCGCGGTCCCCAATTGGTAATGTGCCCCCCTGGTGCCCAGTGCACGATACATTACCTGTCCGTGGCTGCTGCTTGTCCTCCGCTGGCTCTGGGTGCACTCCTTGCCCCATGTGGTTGTCTAGTAACGTAGGGACCTCTGCGACATCACACATGCACGCTTACTAGACAACCATGTGGGGCACGTGTATGGAGCCCAGAGGGGGCGGCGGCTGTGGACAGGTAATGTATAGAGTACACTGGGCACCGGGGGGGGGGGGGACATTAAACATTAGGTGGGATATTGTCAGGTCGGAGAGGAGGCAGATGCGGCATCTCAAGGCCAATTCCTGATCTATTTCAGCATGAAATTGATCGAGAATCAGACGGGCAGCCGACAGATCTCGCTCTAATCAGATTCAATTAGAGAGAGATTTGTCTCAGTTCAAATCTAGCCATCAGTGCGGTTCTGTATTAGTCCGTAGATACAGTAGTAGCACACAATACATAAGGTGCACTTCTTTAGTGTGAGATACAGCAGACATTTAAATAGATGGAATCTCCAATTGTCTCACGCTGGTATGTAAACTCCTATGCAAGAAAAGCTGTTTGAGAAATGCATAAATGAAAACACATACTTGCTTTATACTTTGTTCTTTTTTTTTATCAAAAAGAGTTATTTTCTTTTGTTAAAATTGTATTATTTGAAGAATATTGTTGATTTACTAATGGTTTAAAATTTTGATTAAAATGTAGATGTGCTTAAGAATACTATTAAAGAAAATCACTTGTAAAAGTACATATTAAAGTGGAATATAACCCTGCATTTTAACTTTGCTCTAAAACATTATTTACAGTATATTATATGCAACCAACATTTTTTTTTTACTAGACCAGCATTGGAAGGGTTACACAGAGCTTTTAAGTTCCTGGAGATTTCTGCAGACGCATCCGAAGCTGACATAGATACATTTTGTTTACATAAATGTATCTAAGTGTTGAATGTGACTCACTCTCTCTGACTGAGAAGGAGTTGGAGGACAGCCAAAGAGTGTGTAACAGTTATCAATAGATACATTTAACTAAATAGAATGTAACAATCTGAACTTCTGCATATCTCTCCACGGAACTTCAAACCTGTGTGTTTAACCCTTCCAATGTTGGTCTAGTAAAGAAAAAAAATGCTTTTTGCATATAATATGCTGTAAATAATGTTTTAGAGCAAAGTTGAAATGCAGGGTTATATTCCGCTTTAAGTTGTAAAGCTTTGCTATACAAAAATAAAAAGGAAAGTGAAGAAAAAAAAATGCTGGGCACACATATTTCTAAACATGATAATTAGAGTTGGGCTGAACGGTTCGCCTGCGAACGGTTCCAGGCGAACTTTGGGGGTTCGCGTTCGCCTGCATCAGGCGAACTTTTGCGGAAGTTCGATTCGCCCCATAATGCTGTATTGAGCAAAATTTTTAGCCTCCATTTCACTGTCAGCAGACATGTTATTGTCAAACACACTGCTTTCAGTGTTAGAGAACCCGCCCACCCTCCCTTCAAGCTAGGTCCTTTATACCATTTGACTCAGTTGTCTGCCAACACTAATTAATTATGGGACAGCTGCTACACACTCTGCTAGGGAGATTTTAATTCCTCGCTCCTCCCACCTCCCTCCTCCCACCTCCCACCCTTCTACCTTTCTACCCTTCTACCGGAGGGAGGAGGGTCTCTTCTGCCAGGGAATTATACTATTTTAAAAACCAGTATACATCATACCATAGCTGGTACATCATACCATAGCTGGGAATACATACATGAGTATACATCATACCATAGCTGGGAATTGAACCCAGATCTCACTGTGTGGTGGACACGTCACCCTAAGCACTGTACCACTACAGAAGTAAGTGAAGCTAGCCTAAAATTTAACATTTATGCTCAATGCAATAGAACCATTAGGTTGCTTAAAGGAGAACTGTAGTGAGAGGTATATGGAGGCTGCCATATTGATTTCCTTTTAAGCTATACCAGTTGCCTGGCAGCCCTGCTGATCTATTTGGCTGCAGTAGTGTGAATCACACCAGAAACAAGCATACAGCTAATCTTGTCAGATCTTACAAAAATGTCAAACACCAGATCTGCTGCATGCTTGTTCAGGGTCTAGGGCTAAAAGTATTGGAGGCAGAGGATCTGCAGGATAGCCAGGTAACTGGTATTGCTTAAAAGGAAATCAATATGGTAGCCTCCATATACCTTTCACTACAGTTCTCCTTTAAAGGGAACCTTAACCGAGAGTGATATGGCTGTTTCCTGTAAACAATACCAGTTGCCTGGCAGTCCAGCTGATCTTTGTGACTGCAATAGTGGCTGAATCACACCCTGAAACAAGCATGCAGCTAATCCAGTCTGACTTCAGTCAGAGCACCTGATCTGCATGCTTGTTCAGGGGCTGTGGCTAAAAGTATTAGAGACACAGGATCAGCAGGCAATTCAGGCAACTGGTATTATTTTAAAAGGAAAAAATTAGCTGCATGCTTGTTTCTGGTGTGATTCACACTACTGCAGCCAAATAGATCAGCAGGGCTGCCAGGCAACTGGTATAGCTTAAAAGGAAATCAATATGGCAGCCTCCATATACCTCTCACTACAGTTCTCCTTTAAGCAACCTAATGGTTCTATTGCATTGAGCATAAATGTTAAATTTTAGGCTAGTTTCACTTACTTCTGTAGTGGTACAGTGCTTAGGGTGACGTGTCCACCACACAGTGAGATCTGGGTTCGATTCCCAGCTATGGTATGATGTATACTCATGTATGTATTCCCAGCTATGGTATGATGTACCAGCTATGGTATGATGTATACTGGTTTTTAAAATAGTGTAATTCCCTGGCAGAAGAGACCCTCCTCCCTCTGGGAGGAGGGAATAGGTAGAAGGGGAGGAGGGAGGAGGGAGGTATGAAAATCTCCCTAGCAGAGAGTGTAGCAGCTGTCCCATAACTAATTAGTGTAGGTAGGCAAATGGTATAAAGGACCTTACTTGGAGGAGGGAGGGTGGGCGGGTCCTCCAGCAGTGATGTGTATTTCACTCAATTAGGTGTGGCTCCAGGTATTAGAGCTTTTGAAACATGTTTTCTATCATTTTTCCAGTTGATAGAATTTTTTAAAACTTTGAAAGTTCGCCTCCCCATTGAAGTCTATGGCGGTTCGCGAACTTTTTCGCGAACCGAACCGTTCGCGAACAGGGTTCGCGAACCTAAAATCGGAGGTTCGGCCCAACTCTAATGGTAATCACTGGTATTTCCAAATGCATAGTCTGATTGTCTGTATGAATATTTAAAAAGTATAAACTCTATAAACTGTTCTATTGTAAACATTCCAAACAAGTTTTGATTTTTTAAAACATAATTTCAAACTGCTTCAGACATAAAGGCATTAAGGCAACAGCTTCTTAATGAGATTTTTATTTTAAGATATTAATATATATATTGAGGGGCTTTCTGTAAAGTAGATAATACATCATTTTTTCTAGTGTAGGTAAATTAATTTATTTCCCATTACCTTTCCTTCTTAAGTTACTATGGCTACAATTAGAAAACATCTTAACCAGTTTAGCTTTTAGGATGTAGCTCCTATGTCCAAAATTGGATGCTGGACGTAGGAGCTACATCCATTAAAAAAAGAAAAAACTGCTGCCGTGGCCGTTCGCGTGTTCACCCGTAGGGGTACTCCTCACTGCCCATTAGCCTGGAAATCAATGAATGGGGATGCATTTCCCATTCTTTGATCTAAGTCCCTGTGTCAATGAACACTGGCATCAATGAGATGCTTGCGTCATTGTGATGTCGGCAGGAACACATTGTGATGTCGGCAACACACAATACTTTCTGTTTAGCGTACTAACAGTACACAACAGAAAGTAATGCGTGAGGACATCCTGTGGCCAAATAGTAAAATTACACCTAAATACATTTATTTAACAAAACAGAACTACACATATTTTAAAATTAACTCCTTACTTCCCACACTCCCCCCCTCCCCCCCCCCAAAAAAAAAACAAATAAAACTTTTGATTAAAAAAATTACAATTATAAAAAACAACAAATAGTTACCTTAGGGTCTGAACTTTTTTAATATGCATGTCAAGAGGGTATATTACTATTATTTTTCATCTTGGCGAATGAATGAGAGGTGCGCTGAAATAATGCATAAGGTGAAAAACCACTGAAAGCTGCAGTGGTTAAAATAGTTTTTCTTTATTATTACTAAACTTCAGTGGTCAGTAATATCACTTGGGTATCCCAGGCACAGTTTTTAGAATTTTTAAATAAGCCAGTGTTAAGAATGTCAAGAAAAATTCAAAAGAGTTTGGTAAGAGAAGCTGGAATTCACATACTGTAGCTCCTTGCCAGTAAAAACCTTAAATCTTTGTTACCACAATGGGCTTGGAAACAACGTTGCTCCTGATGAGTTGCCTAGGCAATGAAACATGTACTGAGGAGCTATGGAGCGACGTGTGTGTATAACATCAGTTGGATGCAGCAATGTCTATACATGCTGGTTCCTAATTTGATACAGTAGGCGCAGGTGAGAGGCGTGTGCTAGGTGCATACACCTGCCATGAACGTGACTGGCTTTCTTAATGCTGCACTCGATAAAGCGGAAAATTGCAGAACATTTATCTGTTGGAAGGCAGGGTGTTTTGGAGCTTTGCTTTTAAAGTTTGTTACTGGGTTTTACTACAAGGAATAAAGCTATTAAGCATTTTTACACTGAAAGTGGAGTTATTTGAAATGGAGGCGGTAGGATAGTGCCAGAAAGATGTTGGGGTGGCCTTTACCCCAGAAGCTGTAATGGGCCCTGACTGGTCGCCACATTTAGTGAGTCCCAAACTGACGGTGGGTCTATGTGGTTTCTGATATCCAGCTGATACACTAAGTGAAGTTGATTGTAAAGCCTGGGATCTGAGTGCTTGTTGTCCCATAAAAAGACTGGGCTTGGAAAAATAACAGATACCTGCTAAACTGGAATGTCAACAATGGCTGTCCTGACTAAAACACAAACTCTTCCTATCTGCCATGAAGGCAGGATCTCACCTGATGTATATTAAAAGGAACTCAACATTGGAAGAGACCTGTAACAAAGATGAATCCTAAACTCAGCATGGTCAGCACATGAGTCTGTGATGAGATATTAGAGTATATGGGATGCCTCCTCTTTCCCCATTCCTTACAATTTCATTTGCCATAATCTGAATATATGTATTTATTTGTAACTAAATCTACCCTTTTTCTAAAGATCAAGTGGTCGGTCATTCATAAGTAAGTAGCACAAGCTAGGGTGCATTCTATAACCACCAAAAGCTATAAAGATTATAAACATCTGTTGGCCCCTAATTCAAGATGCCTGTTATTGACATCTCTAAGCATGTGCTTTATGTTTGTCCCAGGACACATTCCCCGGAGCTGTAGAGAAGGGGGGTTAATTATTTTTTGCTATCAGCTGGGGAGAAGGACGTTCAATTCTTTTTTTGATATCAATACATTATCTAAAAGATCTCTGATAGGTTTTAATTTTATTAATAAAAAATCTATCCCTCATTTCAATGCAATTTTCCAACTTCCAAATTTGGGATTGAAACAATTCTTAGCATGTTTGAAAACACTACCGTCAAAATATTAAAATTAGTTTTCTTTGTTTCCACAACAGTAGTCCACAGATTGAAAGGGCAGCCTCATAGTTTTTAGCACTTTCTGAATTAAATAAAATTAGGTTGCAGGCCCTTCTAACAGTAGGGAGAATTATATACCAGTCAAAATCCCTCTATTGATTTGGAGCCCCAAAACCTATCAAGTACAGCTGCAGTGTCAGAAAAGTGTAATCAGAGTAAGAAAATGGCTTGTTAGGGATTACCACTATTCAATGCACAGGTCATTATCAGCATAACGTGAATAAAACACTAATAAGATGGATGAAAGCAAGAAGTTTTGAATCAGGATGATACCATTTATTGGCTAACTTAGAGATGGATAAACAGTGAGCTTTCGACTTATAAAAGCCTTTGTCGGACTGGTTCCTGACCAAAACTGAAAAACACAGCTTATATACACTGACATACAGAGGAGAAACATTTTTTAGCAAACATAAATGTAAATAGATGCCTAAAGATGGATGAAGGGAGGGCCCTAGTGGGCCCCAGTGCGGTCACAACCCTCTACATCCCCTATTGCTACTCCACTGCTTGCCATTGCATGAGAGTTTGTATAGTGCATTGAAGCTTAAAATGTGCATCTTTGGAAAACAATGTATATGAATATATCATTGTCTTATTAGAATATATTATATTAGAATATATTATTCTACATAGATAAGAGAGTTATATAACTGTTCATCAAAGTACAAGTTTCCTGAAATCTTTAAAATACTAGAAAGTGTTTATTTTAATCAGATAATATAACATCACCAGTTTTAGTACAACCAATTAAGGGTTATAAACCACTTTTCCATTTATAACAGCTGTGAACAAAGAATCCACCTGCTTTTTATTATTAATATTTCTTTTTTTTTACCGTTATCCACATTCTTAGTGTAATTGATGAAGCGGTCTTCAACCTAATAGAATTTTGAGTAGATAAATGGAAGATACATACAATTCAGATATAAAATAAGATGAAAATGGTGAAGTAGAGAATCAAAAATGTTAGACTGTGATACAAGTACACATAAAGAGAACATAAAAACACTCACATCCTTCATTGCTCATATTCTTTGAAAAAGCACTTAAGGTACACATGGTGTTATCGCTGATCTTTTAAAGCATATTTTATAACTGTCTAACAGGAAGTCTCTAAGAGACCGTAGGAGCCTTGTACATTTAATGGTCTTGAAGTGCTTTTAGCATTCATTTTCAGAAAAATGTGAACAGGAATAAATGGTGAAAATAAAACTTTTAGAAGCAGAAGTAGGCATTTTGTGTATTGCAAAAGTATTGTTGTAGATATTTCCTTGTAACAGAGATAGGACTAAAATGTGTTTTAAGTAAAGTTTGGTGCTACAATTCTAATCTGTTATTTATTCATTTTAAAACAGGATTCATAGGGACAGGGTGATGTCTAGGTCAGTTCTGTTCCTTGCAATTAGAGATGGCCCGAACCTCCGATTTTTGGTTCGCGTATAGGTAGGTAGGCATGGGTAGGTGTCCCAGTATAGGTAGGTGTCCCAGTATAGGTAGATAGGCATAGGCATATAGGTAGATAGGCATAGTTAGGTGCCCCAGTAGTTAGCTAGGCATAGGTAGGAGTCCCAGTATAGGTAGGTAGGTGCCCCAGTAGTTAGCTAGGCATAGGTAGGAGTCCCAGTATAGGTAGGTAGGCATAGGTAGGTGCCCCAGTAGTTAGCTAGGCATAGGTAGGAGTCCCAGTATAGGTAGCTAGGCATAGGTAGGTGTCCCAGTATAGGTAGGTAGACATAGGTAGGTGTCCCAGTATAGGTAGATAGGCATAGGTAGGTGCCCGAGTAGTTAGCTAGGCATAGGTAGGAGTCCCAGTATAGGTAGGTAGGCATAGGTAGGTGTCCCAGTATAGGTAGGTAGGCATAGGTAGGTGCCCCAGTATAGGTAGATAGGCATAGGTAGGTGCCCCAGAAGTTAGCTAGGCATAGGTAGGAGTCCCAGTATAGGTAGGTAGGCATAGGTAGGAGTCCCAATATAGGTAGGTAGGCATAGGTAGGTGCCCCAGTAGTTAGCTATGCATAGGTAGGAGTCCCAGTATAGGTAGGTTGGCATAGGTAGGTGCCCTAGTATAGCTAGGTGGGTAGGCATAGGTAGGTGTCCCCGTAGTTAGTAATGTAAGTAGGTGCCCCAGTAGTTAGGTAGGCATAGGCAGGTGTCCCAGTATAGCTAGTTAGGCAGGGCCTGGCTGGCACAGTAATAGCAATTGCCAAGGTCCAGCTGCAACAGATAGGGCTGTATAATGCAGTGTCAGTGGGCAACACAAAAAAAAAACACATCAGGAGAACATTAGCTCTCAAAAGAGCTGTTGAGGGGTGCTATTTTAGCAATAACAATCAGCCAGGAGCAAGCTAACAAGCCTACAAGAGTCTAACTAATCCTTCCCTATGAGAGTCTGCCAGCAGCTGTCCCTTCACTAATTACTGCTGGTACACAAGTGAGTGTAATAGCCAGCGCTGCCTGCCTTTTATAATGGGGGGGGGGGGTGGCTCCAGGAGAGCGTGTAGCCTAATTGGCTACAATGTGCCTGCTGACTGTGATGTAGAGGGTCAAAGTTGACCCTAATGGTGCACTTATGGGGCGAACCGATCTTCCGCAAAAGTTCGCCTTTGCTGGTGAACGTGAACCACCGAAAGTTCGCCTGGAACCGTTTTCCAGCGAACCGTTCTGGCCAGCTCTACTTGCAATGTGAGGATCCTGTGGTTGATTTGCATTTGCAGGCCTAGTAATATTTTTTTTCTGCATTTTTACAATTGCATGTAAGGTTGTGTTGTTATTGTGTAAGGACTTGACACATAGCTAGCAACCTGACCATATACTGTATAACCTATTAATTGTTTCATTAGCTAGAATACTGTCTGCCAGATAAGCCTAGGTGGACATAACATTTAGTAGTTGCTCAAGAAGGAAACATTATTGCCTCAATTCTGGTAGCTACTTGCGGTAAATATTTTTTTTTTTGTCGGTAGAATACCTCATGCAGTATTTTCCTCTTTTGTTTAGCAATTCTGAAAGATTTTACCACATTTCCGAACATGCAGTAAATCATGCGGGTAAACGTGCAGTAAATGCATAAAGTGCTGTATTTCAGTGGTAAACATGCGGTAAATAAATAATAATAATCCTTAATTGTCTTCCATAAGTTACGTTAAGTCTTTGGAAGAATTTTATTTTTTTTTAGGGAGGGGAGGTATATTTGATTATACAGCAGCTTATGAAAAGAACATTTATAGGCATCCCCTATAAAGAAAAACAATCCAGTAAATATTTGGAGTTTTATTTCTACTATTCTTTTCTATTATGACCAATGTACCACACACCTATGTTTAATTTTTCCTCAATTATGATAAAACTGATTGGAAACTGAGAAAATTGGTAGGGTGTGTATATTAATAAGTTGACAATCTAACACACACCATACAAACTTAAAAAAAATTGAAGAGAAATATCTGGCTTTCTGGATCGATATAAATCGAAAAAAAACCCGGGAAATCCGATCAAATTTTTCAGTCGAATGAAAAAAAAGCTTTTCGATTTTTCAGGAGATACGATCGTTTTTATCGAATTGCTGTAAAATTGGATCATTTTATTGTATCGTGTGTGGCCACCTTTACACTGATCAGTAAATTATGTGCTAATATGCCCCCTAATTTCCAAGAGAATAGCAATTTTCGGTAAAATAAATGCAAATTACTGCATAATTTACTACATGCAGTAATTCATGACTAAAATTTACCGCATGAGGTAAAACATGACTAAAACAGACCAGACTTGCTAAATGTCATTACAGTATGCAGTAAATGACCATGTATTCAATAGAATTGTGTTGCTTCCTAACATTACACAATCAGAAACCTTTTGGGTTCACCACACCTCTAGGTAAAGTTACATACATGTGGTAATTTTCTTGAAAACCCTACCAGAATTGAGGCCTTTTTCTTGTTCATGGTTAAGGCTACTTACACACCACAACGTTGCGTTTAGGGGATGTTATAGGGCACATAACGTGCCCCTAACGCAACGCCTGGTGGTGTTGGAGCAGGACGCTACCAAGAGCCGCGTTACAAGCAGCTCTTGGTGCGCCTGCTGTGTTGGAGGCACTGCAGAGACCACGTGAGCGGAGCTCTCCGCATCACGTGGTCCCACCAGCCAATCCATGGCCGCACCAGGATGTAAAAACTGCAAGTGCAGTGAATAATAAGTAGCCATGTGCCTGGCTATGTAGCGGCCTCTCCCCACCTCCTCTCCGCCCATAAAATGAAAAAAAAAAAACCCTACTGAGCATTTGCAAACAGTCTAACGCAGCTTAGCCGCGTGTAAAGTACTGCATGCAGTACGTTATGTAAACGTGCTGCGTTACAATGTAACGCAAAGTGGTCACTGTGAACAGTCCATTGATTTTTCATTGCTGCGCGTTGGGGTGCGTTACAGGCTGCTCTAACGTGCGCCTGTAATGTCCCACTGTGAAAGCAGCCTGAAAGGTTCCAGCTCAGTTTTGCATGAAATCACATTTTCACAAGGTGGGGTGGGGGGTTATGGAGTGTTTAAATATACTTGCAGCTTACGTTTAGGGATACTCTAATGGGGCATACACATGCATGGAGATTGTTGGAAATAAATTAGAATCAATTCTTCAAGTGACATTTCAGGGAATAATCCAATATTGACATTTCATAGTGGATTTCTTGCTTTGGAGGAGGGATAGGAGACATGACATACCACTAAGTTTCTTCCAGCAGCCAAATGTCTATTGCAGCCAAGTTTCATCTAGCTTGTGTATCTAACTTAAAGGGAACCTAAACTGAAAGGGATATGATTGTTTCCTTTTAAAGAATACCAGTAGCTTGTCAGTCCTGCTTATCTCTCTGGCTGCAGTGGTGGCTGAATCACACACCTGAAACAAGCATGCAACTAATTCAGTCTGACTTCAGTCAGAGGCTCAGAGCACCTGATCTGCATGCTTGTTGAGGGGCCATGGCTAAAAGTATTAGAAACACAGGATCAGCAGGAAAGTCAGGCAACTGGTATTATTTTAAAAGTAAAAATCCATATCTGTCTCAGTTTAGGTTCCCTTTAAGGGTCAGTGACCCCTTCAAGGCCTATTCTCTATTGACTTAAAAAAATGCACTACATAGTATTACAATTGGGGGTGTAACAAGAGTACAGCAGGCCCCTCCCCCACAAACAGATCACCAATGTGCACATTCACATCCCACCCACATGTAGCAGAGTAGCAACAGTGGCACATCGTAATTTACCTTTGGCCAGTAGTGGGACAGGTGTGGCTCCTGTCTCTGCATGTCATGTGTCATGCAGAGTCAAGAATCACAAAGAGATAGGCTGCATGGCATGCAGCTATGATGAGGAGGACCTGCCCCGCCACTAGAAGTAGGTAAGTATTAGCTCCCATTCCTGTGAAAGTGGTGGCCATGGGGTCTATTGCTATGCTTTTATCATTCTGAACAGATTCCAGCCACAGTATTGAAGCCAGTGAAGATTGTTTCTTTATGCTGGATGTGCTGGGCACAGTCCTCCATAGTAATGCCCACAGTGAGAACTGTTCTCTGTAAATGTGATATTTTCTTCATATAAAACATAAAAAAAGTATTTGTATTGTTATTTACTAGTAATTACTGGAAATATATGTGGTATTTAGAATTTTAGTTATCTTTGAAAGATGTCCTTTAAGGAAACAAGTTTTATTTCACTCTTAATTTCCAGTAAGTGATGAAAGATTTTTTTTGACAAAAAAATGTTGTTAGCTCCTTGTGATCATCATAAGAGCTGTTTAAAAAAAATATTTGAGTTACTTACTACCAGTTCAACAGTTGGAACTAAAAATTGTCAAGTAAACACATCACTGTAAGTGCTGCCTGTCTTTTGAGAAAGTGAACGTTTTTTGACTTTTCCAATGCATAGGGGTTAAATGCATTAAACTACCAAAAGCAGAGAACATTACTCTAGAACTGTCCGTAGTTTCAACCCATTTTAGAGTTACATTTAGGTAAAACTGTGTTAACCCACCAACTCCATCTTTTGTAATGAAATCCTACTTCTCATTATAACAGGTTGGCTATTCAGTGTTGAACAAAGTTATGCTATGTCATGTACTGTAACGATCATCATGTGCTTTAGTTGTGGCCTGCCTGCTATAATTATATCACTCAGTGTTGACTAGAGGATGAAGAGGTCACCAACTATAAAAAAAAAAGATTTTTGTTTTTTTAAAATAGTTTTTGTAGTTTTTGTCTATGTATTCTGGTAATGGTGCACACTGTGGGCCTGATGCACTAAATTTATTGATACTACCCCTGACAGTGTTGCCTAATAAGGCTTACCTAAGCAATGAGAACTAGGGTAACACACTAATTAAACTGTTAGGATTGCGGGATGGGAGCTGTTGACCACACCACTATGTTGACGGACCACCCAAGCACAGGATCTAAGTGACCACGGGTCTTCACCCACGACCCCTTGAGGGGGAAGCAGGACCACGACCCTTTGAGAGGGAAGTGGAACTTCGCTGCCTAGTGCCCACCAGGTTGCGCTCGGGATAGCCCCACAGTGATTTGGAGAACAGGGGATGACTCAATGTGGAGAGCCAGGTAACTGAGTCTTGAGGTAGAAATACAAGCCAGGGTCAGGGCAGGCGGAGGTCAGGAAGATCGGAGACAGGCCAGAGGTCAGGGCAGGCTGCAGACAGACGTAATCGGTAACACAAGCCAAGGGTCGAGACGGGCAGCAATCAGGAGTAGTCGGGGTCACAAGCCAAGGTCGATATCAGGAAGACAACAAATAACTAGCAGGTTCACTGGTACAAGCTGCAAGAACAAACAGCACTGCTCTAAAGGGCAGAGCTGTTTAAATAGAGGCTTGGGCGCCAAAATTAATGCCTGCGCATGCGCGCAGCGCGCCGTGCAGAGGGCGCGTGCGCGCAACCTTGTGCGCGCATGCGCACAACCTTGTGTGCGCACCACGCGCGCAGGCGGTGCGCGCCATGACAGGGAGCAGGGACTACAAATCCCAGCGAGCTCGCGCGTGCGCGCGTAAGAGCCCGCCCGCGGAGACGCTGGAGAGAACCAGGACGGTAAGCATGACATTGCCCCCCCCCCCTAGAGGCAACCTCTGGGTGCCTTCCGGACGAGGTCTCCCAGGAAACTTGGTGTGAAACTGCTTAATTAGTCTTGGTGCATGTATGTTTCTCGAGGGCTCCCAGGAATTCTCCTCAACACCAAAACCCTTCCATTTTACCAGATACTGAAGAGATCTCCCTCTTCTTCTGCAGTCCAAGATCCTTTCTACTTCATACTCCTCATGACCATCAAGTAGTACGGGGGGAGGAGGAGAAGGAGAGCGATTAAAACTATCAGAGACCACTCTCTTAAGACAGGAGATATGAAAAACTGGGTGTAAGTTCATCGAGTTCGGAAGTTTCAGCTTAAAGGCCACTGCATTAATGGCTCTTTCGATGGGAAAAGGACCCACAAACTTAGGGCCCAGTTTCCTGGAAGGACAACGGAGATGTAGATTGTTGGTAGATAACCAAACCAGGTCACCAGGGGAAAGACTAGGACCTTCTTCACGCTTCTTATCAGCCCAAAATTTTGACCTTTCCTGCGATTCCAGTAGAACAGATTGTATCTTTTTGAAATTTTCTACTAAAAAATTTAGCCTGTCTTGAACAGTAGGGACTGAAGATTCAGCTATGATTCCAGGTAAGTGTACAGGATGAAAGGCAAAATTAGCAAAAAATGGAGATTGTTTTGTGGCAGCGTGGACGGTGTTGTTATACGCAAACTCGGCTGCGGCTAGTAGATTTGACCAATCATCCTGGGAAGCAGAGGAAAAACAACGTAAATATTGTTCAAGTGTTTGGTTAGTCCTCTCTGTCTGGCCATTGGTTTGAGGATGGTAACCAGAAGAAAGGTAAGAATTAATGTTCAAAAGTCTGCAAAGTTCCTTCCAGAACCTAGAGGTGAACGGTGTTCCTCGATCAGACACAATTTCAGAAGGGAGTCCATGGAGACGGACAATCTCTTTTAGGAACACTTGAGCCGTTACTGCAGCGGAGGGGAGTCCCTTTAAAGGCAAGAAGTGGGCCATCTTGGTAAAACGATCCACCACTACCAAGATGGTGGTAAACCCTTCAGAAGGAGGTAGCTCGACTATGAAGTCCATGGCTATCTTGTCCCAAGGTCGTTCTGGAACGGGTAACGGGTTAAGTAGACCCCAGGGCTTGGACCTGGAACTCTTCGATCTGGCACAAGTCTCACAGGAATGAATAAACTGTTTACAGTCCTTGGACATGGTTGGCCACCAGAAGCTCCTCCTGAGAAGTTCCAAAGTTCTTGTAACTCCAAAGTGACCTGCTAGTTTGTGATCGTGACAACTGGCCAACACAGCCTGATGGAGTTCGGAAGGAATGAAAACTCTATTTTCGTGAAGAAAAAGGCCATCTTGGAAAACTAAGTGAGAAGGAACTTCCTGCGCAGATAAAGTAGAGGTGATCTGTTTGATTCTATCCAATAACCCAGTCTGGAGAAGGAGGAAGTGATTGGCTGAGAGGATGGTATCCGATGCACAAGTGGCTGCAGGATCGTCAGGGAACATGCGTGAGAGTGCATCCGCTTTGGCATTCTTGGCACCAGGACGAAAAGTTAAGTGGAAACGAAATCTGGAGAAGAACAAGGCCCAGCGGGCTTGTCGAGGCCTCAATCGCTTGGCTGAACGTAAATATTCCAAGTTCCTGTGGTCAGTAAATATAAGGATTGGATGCATCGCCCCTTCTAACAGATAGCGCCATTCTTCCAAGGCTGCTTTGATTGCTAAAAGTTCTCTGTCAGCAACATTGTAGTTCTTCTCCGAAGGACTGAGTTTCCTAGAAAAGAAAGCTATCGGATGAAGGATGGTTTTTGGGCCAAATCGTTGGGAGAGAATGGCCCCTACTGCAACCTCCGAGGCGTCTACCTCCAGGACGAATGCTCGGGAAGGATCTGCATGCTTGAGGATAGGAGCAGAGGTGAATAACGACTTTAATTCCTCAAAGGCAAACTGAGCTTCAGAAGTCCATCTAAATGGAAGATTGACCTTAGTCAGGAGCGTAATAGGAGCAACAGTCTTAGAAAAGTTCTTAATGAATCTCCTATAGAAATTGGCAAATCCTATGAAACATTGAACTGCCCTGCGGTCTGAAGGTACTGGCCAGTCTAAGATGGCAGACACTTTCTTGGAATCCATTTCGATACCTTCAGCAGAAATTCGAAGACCCAGGAACTGGATAGTGTCTCGCTCGAACTCGCACTTCTCGGGCTTAGCATAAAGTTTGTGTGTGCGTAGACGAGAGAGGACTCGTTTGACATGGATCCGGTGTTCCTCTAATGAAGAAGAAAAGATGAGGATATCATCAAGATAAACCACGAGAAAATCATCAATAAAGTCTCTTAACACGTCATTGATGAAACGTTGAAAAGTTGCTGGAGCGTTACAGAGGCCAAAAGGCATGACCAGATACTCGAAATGTCCGTAACGGGATCTGAAGGCAGTCTTCCATTCATCTCCTTCCTTGATCCTCACTAGATTATAGGCTCCCCTTAAATCAAGTTTGGTAAAGACTTTGGCAGACCGTAACCTCTGGAATAGTTCAGACATCAAAGGCAGTGGGTAGCGATCCTTGATGGTAATTTCATTGAGGGCTCGGTAATCGATACACGGTCTGAGAGAGCCGTCTTTCTTTTCCACGAAGAAGATACCTGCACCCGCTGGGGAGGTGGAGGGTCTGATAAAACCCTTCTTGAGATTGTCCTCGATGTATTCTTTGAGTACCTGCGACTCTGGCTCAGAAAGAGGATAGACTCTGCCGTAAGGAATGGCTGCTCCAGGCTGCAGGTTCACCGGACAGTCATAAATACGATGCGGGGGAAGAGAATCGGCCCCTTTCTTGTCAAACACATCTAAGTAATCATGGTAGACTGCAGGGATCAAGGAGGCCTTCTCAGAGTTAGTGCAGAGTAGACGGCCGATGCTTGGAAAGCAGAACCGGGAGCAGTAGGAGGAGTTGAAGAACACCTCCCCGGAAGCCCAATCAATCAGTGGATTATGACTCTTGAGCCACGGCATTCCCAGAATGGCAGGAAACAGCGGGGAAGGATCAAATCGAAGCAGAGGTATTCCTGATGATCATCCTTGATAGTGATTAGCAGAGGGAATGTCTCTAAGGTAACTGGACCGGAATGAATAGCTGATCCATCGGCAAGCTGGACCAGTAAAGGTTTGTTCTTTTGGCGAATGGGTAGTTGAAGTTCTTGAGCAAGATGGAGGTCGAGGAAACAGGAGCAGGCTCCAGAGTCAACGATGGCCTTGAGTTTAACGTTCCTTCTTCTGGGACCCTGTAGAAGGAGAGAAAGAGGAATGTGAGCCGAGGAGGCTAAAGGACTGTGAAGCTCCATTGGATGAAAGGAATCAGGCTTACTTAGAGGGCGGACAGGGCAATCTTGAAGAAAGTGTCCTGTAGCTCCACAGTACAAGCAGAGGTTGGCAGCTCGACGCCGTTGTCTCTCTTCGGGAGTCAGCGGAGAACGGGCAAGACCCAATTGCATGGGCTCGGGCTCATCCGTTGTCAGGGTGTTAGAGGCTGCGGAGGAAGGGGAAGAAGAAAATGGAGTGGGAGGAAACCAAGAGGTGCGAGACATTCCGGCTCTTTCCTGTCGTCTCTCCCTCAAGCGTCGGTCGATCTGAATGGAGAGCTGGATAAGTTCTTTGAGGGTGGCTGGAATTCCCACACGGGCAAGTTCATCTTTTACCGCTTCTGACAGACCCAAACGAAACTGGGATTTGAGTACTGAGTCGTTCCAGTCCAGATCACCAGACCAACGACGGAAATCAAGGACATATTCCTCTACGGATCTTCGACCCTGGCGAACGGCACGTAAGGCGGCATCAGCTGAGGCTTCTTTACTAGGGTCATCATATAATTCAGCCATCGCTTCAAAAAATGACACGGAAGTCTGCAAACACACATGACCTTGTTCCATCAATCGAAGGGCCCAGGCCTGTGGTTCTCCTTGAAGAAGGGAGATGATGGCTCCAACTCGAATACCTTCATCAGCGTAAGTTCGGGGTAGTAAGGAGAAGTGTAGGTAGCAAGCGCTTCTGAAAAGTCGAAATTTGCTTCGGTCACCAGAGAAGCGCTCCGGAAGAGGTAACTTAGGTTCAGGAGCAGGTAGCTCAGGGATTGCCGGTAGCTGAACAGGAATGGCGGCAGGAGCTGGAGCTGGAGTTGGAGCCGAGGCAGAGTCAGCTGCGGTTCCTTGGGCCGGTAGGTTTGCAAATTGGCCACGAATCTCGGCACAGTCTCTCTGGACACTCTGCACAGACTGGGTCAGTTGCTGCACCAGATCACAAAGGGCATCAAACGGAGTTCGCTCTCCAGAGCCTTCCATAATGGCTGTTTGTTACTGTTAGGATTGCGGGATGGGAGCTGTTGACCGCACCACTATGTTGACGGACCACCCAAGCACAGGATCTAAGTGACCACGGGTCTTCACCCACGACCCCTTGAGGGGGAAGCAGGACCACGACCCTTTGAGAGGGAAGTGGAACTTCGCTGCCTAGTGCCCACCAGGTTGCGCTCGGGATAGCCCCACAGTGATTTGGAGAACAGGGGATGACTCGATGTGGAGAGCCAGGTAACTGAGTCTTGAGGTAGAAATACAAGCCAGGGTCAGGGCAGGCGGAGGTCAGGAAGATCGGAGACAGGCCAGAGGTCAGGGCAGGCTGCAGACAGACGTAATCGGTAACACAAGCCAAGGGTCGAGACGGGCAGCAATCAGGAGTAGTCGGGGTCACAAGCCAAGGTCGATATCAGGAAGACAACAAATAACTAGCAGGTTCACTGGTACAAGCTGCAAGAACAAACAGCACTGCTCTAAAGGGCAGAGCTGTTTAAATAGAGGCTTGGGCGCCAAAATTAACACCTGCGCATGCGCGCAGCGCGCCGTGCAGAGGGCGCGTGCGCGCAACCTTGTGCGCGCATGCGCACAACCTTGTGTGCGCACCGCGCACGCGCGCAGGCGCTGCGCGCGCACCGCCCAATGCCGTGCGCGCCATGACAGGGAGCAGGGACTACAAATCCCAGCGAGCTCGCGCGTGCGCGCGTAAGAGCCCGCCCGCGGAGACGCTGGAGAGAACCAGGACAGTAAGCATGACATAAACGATTGCAGGTCATGCTTATTAGGCAAATACCGCTACACTATCAGCAGTAGTAATGGTAAAAGTACCTGCATATGGCAATCTTACTGCAGTTTAGTGAATCAGGACCAGTGATTCTATTTAATTTACCATATTTTGTTTCAAACCTGGAATTAATTTACATTCATTTATACGCTAAACAGAAAACAGCGTTTTATTCTGTAATAATAGTAAAGAACTTAAAAAAGGTAGTGATTTTTTTTTTCTTTAACAGGAGGAATCAGTGGGTAGGCCATTATAATAATGGGTGGTTGGTTGATTGATATCTCTAAGCTGAGTCCAAAATTAGCCTTTAATATAAGCCTTCAGTGATGCCTTAGTGAGTAAAGAGTATTAGTATTTTTACAAGCAAAACTTGTCACAGGGTTCAGCAATAATAGCAGTAGAACTGACATTATAATAATCTTATTATAAAGTCCAAATCAATATGACCACAAGTCTTTCTAGCAAACAGCTGTCATTCCCAAGTCTACTAAAAACAACCAGAGGATAAAAACGCAACTGTGTCTCAGCATATGTGCTGGTGCCTTAGACTGAGTGAAATTCTTGCATGCTCTTGAAATTGTTTATTTTAGTTAGAATTATGTCATATTGTGACCCACTTATGATGGTGACACTTGGTATTGCAAATTACCATTTATATTATCTGCTTAAAACACAAAATCAACATAAAAGCACATAGAACAGAAAAAAAGCACCTCTGGAAATTTAGACGTAGCTACTTGTCGACAGTTTGTTTGTTTAATGTCCAAGAGAGCAATTTAAAGGATTGCCTCTAGATTCTGTTTTTAAATAACTTAGTCATAAGCCAGAGGCAGAAAGTAGTTGCTGGCAAGATTGGTGGTTGTGGATAACACAGACTGATGGAAGGAAAACGGGACATCCATGAATACATTACTAGCTGAGAACACACTTAGGAATCTTTTCTGTTAATATCTGTAAGATAAAGGGATGCTTTGTACTTCAAAGGTTTAAAGTAGATGTTTAGACACACGTTTGGGCAAATATTTTTGTGATTATTATGAAAAAAAAGGTTTCTGGCACAAAGATAACATGTAAAGTGAATACCCAAATAGCACACTTGTCACCAGGAATTAAGGAAACATTTTCCTGTGTAGCACCTATGGAGAAGGGTGCCCAATGAGTTAATCTTAGTTGAATTGTTGAGTACCAATTCACATAGAACATGTCTGAAGGACACACGATTTACTTTAAAATACCCCACAGTCAACAGGAGACTTCCCAACTAATAAATACCAAATACAGTGGCCCCACTTCCTCTTATTCATGTGTTGACACACAACTGTTTGAACTATAGTAGTTTTGAAATAGAGAGTACTGAACAATTAAGAGAGAACTAAAAAAACTAAACAAAAAGAGCACATAAATGGAAAACTTTCCATGAAATCCAATAAAGCAGATAACACACCACTCACCAGGCATGTGGGTATAACAATCTGCTCGAGGAGATCACTAAAGTGACAAGACAAGAACAGGAGATCACTTTGCAAGGAAACAGAGTGAATAAACATGCTTGAATTGAAAGTTTGAATTGAAAATTGAAAGTGAATAAACTTTATTTACAAGAGATATATATATATATATATATATATATATATATATATATATATATATAAATATATATATATATATACACACACACAACAATATGCATGCAATCATACAAAGAGAACCGCATGGTGCACCAACTTTACTATCCTAACTAACTATGCAGACTAATATACTAATATATACAATAACAAATATGCGAGAGCACTGATGCAATACACAGAAACATGGATCACACAACACAATATTCTGTATACACAGTGGCAAACATGCAGGAGCAATGAGCATGCACTATGTACAGGAACATACAAGCACTATCAGCACACATGTGAATCATCAGACTATGAAGTGATACAGACAGTAGGCAATAAGGATAGTCAGGCAGACAGGAGGTCAGTTATCAAGGGATCAGATACAGGAGCAAGGTACAGGATACTGGAAACAGAGACCGATGACCAGAATCACAAGCAATCTAGCAAAATGATTTTGCAATGTTGCATAGCTAGCAGGGGCGTAGCAATAGGGGGTGCAGCGGTAGCGACCGCATCGGGGCCCTTGGGCCAGAGGGGCCCCGAAGGGCCCTCCCTCAACTACAGTATTAGCTCTCTATTGGTCCTGTGCTCATAATAATCACTTCTTTAGATACTTTGAATAGTGGTAATCATTAACAAACTGTTTCCCATCCCCTTCTTGCTCCTCTGACACTGTAGTTGCCATTGGCAGGTTTTGGTGCACCGTATCAATTGCTATGTATAGAGTGCTTGGGGGGGCCCCATTGTAAAACTTGCATCGGGGCCCACAGCTCCTTAGCTACGCCACTGATAGCTAGAGACTATGGGGCTCCATAGCAACATTTTCATGGAGCCATCAGATTTAGGCACTCTTTTTTTAACAAAACAATTTATTGATTTTAAGCATGAACATTGACAGAAAGAACAGTACAGGCATGGACCCAAACACGGGGACAGCAAGCTGACATATCTACATTGAAAATGAAATACATCCTAATGTGTCAGGTACAGCAATGTAACATTGATTCAATAGAGTCAATACAATGGCTATCATTCATAAAGCATTCCCGCATGCGGAAATGCTGAAAACCGCTCACTTTGCAAAAGGTGTATTCATAAAGGCTGTTTCCGCATGAAAAGCTGACATTACCGAGCAGAGCGATAAATCACCGCCTTGTGCGGTGATTATCGTAATAAATGTAACAAAATGTTAATTCATAAAGATTTACGCAAGCGGTATGAGGACGGGAAATACCACTCCCTTGGATGTGGCGATAAAAATGTTAAGTGAATGGAGATACAGACCTCCCAGGCAGCTGCAGTAGAGCGGAACACCGAAAAATGTATCAACTCGGCTGCTTCCTGTGTTTCCGCAAGCCTACCGCCTGCCTACTGACAGCCTAGTTCGGGAAATTTCCGCACGGCTATCGCAACTGGCAACATTTTTATGAATGAGCAGCCAGAAGTCTAAAATACCGACAGCTGTGTTTTCCCGCATGGATTTATTTTACCGACCACACTTTTATGAATGATAGCCAATTAGAGATAAGTCCCATGTAGATCTGAGATATAGTAGTTGACTTGATATCAAAATATGCAGTTAGATTAAGAGTCCGAGAATTTATAGAACAGTAGGAGCATAAGGGAAGAAAAAAGGAAAGGGGGGGGGGGGTAAGAAGAAAAAGAAGAGAGAAGGAGGTTCATAAGGAAAAAGAGAAGAGAAGAAAAGATGGCACTCTTTCCCCCACCCCCCTCCCCCCAAGTGACAGTTCAGAAAAAACTCCATAGCTCCATCTTCACGTGGGCCGAGGAACTGTAGAGTTTCCAGTGCAAGGAGGGACACTGGCTGGTGGAGAGCAGGAGTCCAGACAAAGTCCATAAGGCTGCCACCAGCAGGAATACAAAAGCAAATATCATGACAGTGGCCTTGCAGATTACCAGAAAAGGGCATCCCACAGTTCCATACAAGCCATGCTAAGTAAGGGGCCTGCACAAACATTGTCACTCAACAATTTTAGTGACAATTTCAGGAAGAAGTTTTGAGTATCTTGATCTTATTTGTAGATGTAATATACTGCTTTGGGGGAATCATTAGGATCACCTGTAACATTTAAAGTAACTTTGCCATTTTTTTTTACAGTAGATAAGTTAGGAAAGTTTCCTTTAAGGAGGACACCCAGGTTTAGACCTGAATCTGAAATGTTCACTTTTACAGTAGTGATGCAGGACATTGTTACTAGTATTTCTCTACTGATGGAAGTATAGCTAAAGACAGTGGTTCAAATGACCTGGTATTCTCCAATGTATGTGTAAGCAACTGCAGACCCACATTTTATTAGTAAGAGCGTGACTGTAACACAACAACCTAAGTTTACTACCCCCAAAATTAACCCAGCCTGGTTGGAGACCATTAATTTAACAAAAAACAAAAATTGTAGATCCACTACTGAGATGAATTTCCTGTGGTGTGTAAAGTCTCTTGGTCTCTCCTACATGGCTTTGCAATTAGTATGTTTTCCACAATGGCATAAACTTTGAGAGAAAAAAAAAAGAAAGAAAACACAAAGAAGCAGAGAGGTAAATCACTTAAAAGTTCTTTATGATCTTTAAAAATGCAAAAAGTGACCTGGTATCACCCTGAAGTTGTTTGCGTGACTGGTGTATCGACATGCATGGCAATTTCATGATTGTATGATTGGTATACAGCTTGGTTCTAGCAATAAAGCAGATTATTCTTTTTTTTAAATTGTATTTATTTTGTTTTATTTTCTTTATATTCAATAAAGATTGCTCAGAATTGTTAGAGAGATCCACATTTATTAACCAAAGAAGTACCTTTCATTGTATTACATCTAAAGCTCAAGGAACATAAGTAACACTACTTTGAACTTTCAACTGATAATGATCAAAAACTTCTGAACTATTTTTAATCTTCCACTATGATCTTTTCTGCTACAAAAACAAACAAAAAAAATCATTCTATTTTTGAGAAACAGAAATGCATGTAGTAAAGGTCAAAGGAATTTACACTTCACAGAACACCCACATTTTCCTCTGCTATGTATAACTTAATAATTAAACTTGGTTCAATTTTTAGAAGCAAGTAGACAGATGTAATATGCATCAATGATATCTGTATGTTTATATTTGTATTTTCTACATTTGGTCCAGACTGTGTGTTACATTGAGAATGTATCTACTTTTTTTGTTTCATAACACACTTTGTTTAAAGACAGGTACAGTAGTACAATTATGCAGAGTGGAGAGGAGTTACAATGCCTTATTAGTTTTTATTGCTGTGCCACATGAGTACCAGTTTTCATTTAAAAGATCACTGAAATGGCCTGAAGGGAATTGTCTTTTGGGTATTTTCCACACCATTTATAACAAATAAAGAAATAAAATGAAAACAATATCAACAACATAAAAATTGCCTTAAATAAATCGGTCATTGGTGTTATATTATATATTTTTAATACTGTCTTTGCTCTTAGCTAAGATGGTCTGGGTTTGAATGATTAGACCTGCATAACTTTCACTCCTTCCTTCCTACTTTCATATTAATATATATATATGTGTATATATATATATATATATATATATATATATATATATATATATATATATATATTTATTTGGAAATTGGTTGCTTAGTGTCTATGGTTCTTATCAGCCGGTCTGTTTTGCCACCGAGTCTGTGGTCTCCTCAACCTGACCAGCAAAAATAAATGGGTGTCACTACGCACTGGAACATGGGCGTGGTCATGATGAGTCATAGGCAGACGTAAGAATACACAAAATAACAAAAAAAAAAAATACACAAAATAAGTAGCAGTGGGTCTTACCAGATACATTTTAGATAAAATAATCAAGTAGTTACATGCCTCATGATAATTCATCAAGTAGTCAAATGTTGCAAAATAAAAATATTAAGTATTCCAGTGCTGTCCAACTTCGCGGGCATGGAGGGCCATTGTTTTTCCAGACCACATGGTAGAGGGCAACCCCCCCCAAAGAAAAAAAATCTAGTAGCAGATTTCCCCACAAAATGCAATCAGATTGTCAGCAGATTTCCCCACAAAATGTAATCAGATTGTCAGCAGATTTCCCCACAAAATGTAATCAGATTGTCAGCATATTTCCCCACAAAAGGCAATTAGATTGTCAGCATATTTTCCCACAAAATGCTATCAGATTGTCAGCATATTTCCCCACAAAATACAATCAGATTGGCAGCATATTTCTCCACAAAATGCAACCAGATTGGCAGCAGATTCCCCAAAAAAGAGAGGACCTGGTGGGCAGGTCTATAGGTGTCCCCAGTATAGGTAGGCTGATATATAGGTGTCCCCAGTTTAGGTAGGCAGGTATATAGGTGTCACCAGTATATGTAGCAAGGTGTGTAGCTGTCCCCAGAGCAGAGTGGGAGTGTCCGAAGACTGTCTGTGTTTGCATTGGCCAACCCTCCTCCCTGAGTAAGGGAGCTCAGCCAGACTATATTCCATTGTTTACTGACACTCTGTGTACACCGCTCAGCCAGACTATATACCATTGTTTACTGACACTCTGTGTACACGGCTCAGCCTGACTATATAGCATTGTGTGTACTGCCACTGTGTACCTCGCTCAGCCACGCTATATATAGCATTGTTTACTGACACTCTGTGTACACGGGTCAGCCAGACTATATAGCATTGTGTGTACTGCCACTCTGTGTACACGGCTCAGCCAGACTATATATCATTGTGTGTACTGCCACTCTGTGTACACCGCTCAGCCAGACTATATAGCATTGTGTGTACTGCCACTCTGTGTACACCGCTCAGCCAGACTATATAGCATTGTGTGTACTGCCACTCTGTGTACACCGCTCAGCCAGACTATATAGCATTGTGTGTACTGCCACTCTGTGTACACCGCTCAGCCAGACTATATAGCATTGTGTGTACTGCCACTCTGTGTACACCGCTCAGCCAGACTATATAGCATTGTGTGTACTGCCACTCTGTGTACACCGCTCAGTCAGACTATATAGCATTGTGTGTACTGCCACTCTGTGTACACCGCTCAGCCAGACTATATAGCATTGTGTGTACTGCCACTCTGTGTACACCGCTCAGCCAGACTATATAGCATTGTGTGTACTGCCACTCTGTGTACACCGCTCAGCCAGACTATATAGCATTGTGTTTACTTCCACTCTGTGTCTGCTGGGCCTGGGAACAGAAGTACACCGCTCACCCGCCACTGTATAGCATTGTGCTCTGTGTCGCTGCTGGGAATAGTGGTACACCGCTCACCCGCCACTGTATAACATTGTGCTCTGTGTCGCTGCTGGGAATAGTGGTACTGTATAGCATTTCTGTACTGCCACTGTACTGCTGCCAGTCAGCGTGTACTGTAAGGATAAGTGAAATGAGGAAGAAATCCAGTGAAAGAGGAAGGGGCAAGGGAAGAAGTGTTTCCCCTGACGGTTCACGTACAGGCCACAGGGGAGCACCCAAGAAAACCCACTCCATACCGCCCATGTTGTCCAGGACAACAACCCTCACAGATCCAAAAGAACAGGACCAGATAATTACTTGGATGACCTCTCAAGCGTCCAGCAGTGGGTTAAGCAGCACCAGCACATCACGCACGAGGTCCGAGTCCTCAGCCAGTTACAAGGAGCCAGTGGGCACAAAGCTGACACAACCGGCAGCGACACCACGCACACAACTGCCAGATAACCAGTCCGATGAATTACCTCAGGACACAATGGGGTATTCACAGGAGCTATTCCCAGCCCAACAAACTTCCACCTTTCAAAGGTCAATGGAGGAACAGCCAGAAATGTTGTGCCCGGATTCACAACCATTAACTGTGGGAAATGTACCGCGCACTGAAATACAAGGCGAGTCCGAGGAGGACTCGGAAACCCAAATCCCAGAGCAAGTTGGGCAGGAGGGGTTGCAATTGCAGGAGGTCGGCCGACAAGATCTGGAAGACGACGTTGGAGTGAGCTGCGCAGAGGTTGTTCTGGGGAGCTCTACTCCACGGCGGCGGCCCCCCACAATGACATATGACGAGTTTGAGGAGATGGAAGAGGAGGGTATGGACAATGTGGACATAGACCCAGATTTTGTTTGTGAAAGAGAACATCGCTGTCGTAGCAGCAGCACAGATGAGTCTGTTGAAGAACCCACTGCTGCACGTGTTCGCCTTGTGCCACAAGGTAGGCGGCGCGCAATTTCAGGCACCACAAGCGTGGAAGTTCAAGTGAGAGGCAAAAGAGGAGCAAACAGAAATTGCCAGCAAGGAGGCAGGTGCTCCAAAGTCTGGGCTTTCTTTGAAGACTGCACTGAGGATGTTACCATGGCGATTTGCAAGGTGTGCAAGACCCGCCTGAGCAGGGGGAAAAGTATTAACAACCTCTCCACCACCAGCATGAGCCGCCACATGCTATCCAAACATCCCACTCTGTGGGCAAACGCGGCAGGACAGGGTACCAGCAACACTGCCTCCCTTGGGTTCACCAGACTCACCACCAGACCCGCCTTAGCAGCAGCAGTAGCCCAGCCATTGCGTGGTTCACAACATTCACAAACATCAGACGACGCTGACACTGTCACTTTCCGGAGTAGTGCTCTTGAGGTCTCCCAGTGTTCATCAAACACAACAACCAACAGCCCTTCCGTGTGCAGCGCTACGGTTCAGTTGTCTGTGTCGGAGATGTTTGAGCGCAAGAGGAAATTGCCAGCAAATGACCCCCGGGCCGTGGCAGTAACAGCCAGCATAGCCAAGCTTCTGGCCTGCGAAATGCTGCCATATCGAGTGGTGGAGACAAACAGCTTCAAGGGCATGATGTCAGTGGCCATCCCACGTTACGTGGTTCCCAGCCGCTACCACTTTGCGCGCTCTGCAGTGCCTGAGTTGCATGAGCACGTGGTCAGCAAAATAACCCGAAGCTTGAAGAATGCCGTTGCCTGCAAGGTTCACCTCACCACTGACACTTGGACGAGTGCGTTTGGACAGGGTCGATACATCTCCCTTACCGCGCACTGGGTGAACCTTGTGGAGCCTGGCAGCGATTCCTCACCTGCTACGGCGCGGGTGTTGCCCACGCCGCAAACAGCTGCACCGCCGTCCCTCCCACTGGATAACAACAGCAGAACCTACCTCTCTGACTCCTTCTCCTCCAACGCATCTCAAAGCTGTACCTCATCCGGAAACGCTAACCCAGCAGCAGTAGGATCGTGGAAGCAGTGCAGCACAGCTGTTGGCATGCGTCAGCAAGCGTTGCTGAAGCTGATCTGCCTTGGGGATAAGCAGCACACAGGGGAGGAAATCTGGAAGGGAATAAAGGAACAGACGGATTTGTGGCTGGCACCGCTGGACCTGAAACCGGGCATGGTTGTGTGTGATAATGGGAGTAATCTCATTCGCGCTTTAAGGTTGGCTAAGCTGACACACATCCCTTGCCTGGCGCACGTGATGAACCTAGTAGTTCAGCGGTTCCTGAGGACATACCCAGGCGTGGCCGATCTTCTGCTGAAGGTGCGTCGAGTGGCCAAACATTGTAGAAATTCCAGTACTGCTTCGGGGGCACTCGCCAAGATGCAGGAGCGCTTCAATCTCCCCCACCATCGCTTGCTGTGTGATGTCCCTACGCGCTGGAATTCTACGCTGCACATGCTAGCACGCTTTTGTGAGCAGAAGAGTGCAGTGGTCCAGTACATGACGGCGCAGTACCGAGGCGCATCCGGACAGCTGCCAAGCTTCTGTGGATCCGATTGGGCCAACATGCTGGACCTCTGCCAAGTCCTCCAAAATTTTGAGCAATCCACGTTGCTTGTGAGCAGTGACAACTCTTCAGTCAGCATTACCATACCACTGCTGTGTTTACTGAAGAGGTCAATGTTGAAAATCAAGGAAACAGCTGTCATGATGCAACTGGGGGAATCTGAAGGAGAAAACGATCAGCGTGATGGTACCAACATCAGGCCATCCGCCTCAGGGAACGCTGGCCCCAGCAGCTATGATGAAGAAGAGGAGGAGGAACAGCTGGAGTTGGAGCAGGAATTTCATGCCACCACTGACGAGGGCCAGAGCGGTGCACGTTGGACTTCCACAATTCAGCGCGAATGGTCAGCAGAAGCAGACCAGGAGGAAGGTGACGACTATGATGCATCACAACAACTATCACAACGCTCACAAGAGGATGATGAGGATTCTGGTAGGACTCTGGCACACATGGCTCAATTCATGCTAGACTGCATTGAACGCGACCCACGCATTGTGCGCATTCTGGACAACACCAATTATTGGGTTTATACCCTTCTGGATCCACGGTACAAACACAATGTTCCAAAACTGCTTGAAGAAAGAGTCAGACAGGTCAAAATGGAAGAATACCAGCAGGCCCTTGTGGAGACTTTAGAGAGGAGATTGACATCCTCCCCCTCCTCTAGCCAGTTGTACGCCGACAGACTGACTTCCGCAAACCCAGGACGACCAGGAGGGCAGCAAACAACGCAAGCCGCAGCTAGTGCCCAAAAGGGAATGGTATCGGCAGTGTCCTTGGAGTGGGAAAATTTTCTGACACCCATGCAGCAGCAGCCCACTGAACAGCAAGCGTGCAGATCCACCTCCAACACCGATCGCCTGGAGAAGATGGTCAAGGACTACATGTCAGATGACGTAGCTGTGTCGAACAATCCATCTGCACCCTTCAACTATTGGGTATCGAAGCTAGACACCTGGCACGAACTGGCAATGTACGCAATAGAGGTGCTGGCTTGCCCGGCAGCCAGCGTTATGTCGGAACGCTGTTTCAGTGCTGCCGGAGGCATCGTCACAGATCGGCGTATCCGCCTCTCCACAGAAAATGCAGACCGTCTGACTCAAATTAAAATGAATCAATCCTGGATTGGAAATGACTACGCAACACTCCAGGACCCCAACCAAGTAACATGACCAATGAACATCTGGGATGGTGTAGCGTTTCCGGTCCCTGTTTATTGAACCTCTCATCTGTATTACATTTATGACTGCATGGTGGCAAAAAGCATTGCTGCTATATCCGCACGCTTTTTGTCCTCATGCAAGGCCTGGGTTGTTGTGTCTCAAAAAGCATGGCCTTCTCCTCCTGCGCCTGCTCCTGTTCCATCACGTGTGCTGCTGCTGCTGCTGGGTTAGCGTTGCCGGTCCCTGTTTATGGAACCTCTTATCTTTATTACATTTATGACTGCATGGCGGTACAAAGCATGCTATCCGCACGCTTCTTGTCCTCATGCAAGGCCTGGGTTGTTGTGTCTCACAAAGCGTGCCCTTCTCCTCCTGCGCCTCCTCCTGTTCCATCACGTCTGCTGCTGCTGGGTTAGCGTTGCCGCGTGGTCCCTGTTTATTGAACCACTTATCTTTATTACATTTATGACTGCATGGCGGTACAAAGCATGCTATCCGCACGCTTCTTGTCCTCATGCAAGGCCTGGGTTGTTGTGTCTCACAAAGCGTGGCCTTCTCCTCCTGCGCCTCCTCCTGTTCCATCACGTCTGCTGCTGCTGGGTTAGCGTTGTCGCGTGGTCCCTGTTTATTGAACCACTTATCTTTATTACATTTATGACTGCATGGCGGTACCTCATGCAAGGCCTGGGTTGTTGTGTCTCACAAAGCGTGGCCTTCTCCTCCTGCGCCTCCTCCTGTTCCATCACGTCTGCTGCTGCTGGGTTAGCGTTGCCGCGTGGTCCCTGTTTATTGAACCACTTATCTTTATTACATTTATGACTACATGGCGGTACCTCATGCAAGGCCTGGGTTGTTGTGTCTCACAAAGCGTGGCCTTCTCCTCCTGCGCCTCCTCCTGTTCCATCACGTCTGCTGCTGCTGGGTTAGCGTTGCCGCGTGGTCCCTGTTTATTGAACCACTTATCTTTATTACATTTATGACTGCATGGCGGTACAAAGCATGCTATCCGCACGCTTCTTGTCCTCATGCAAGGCCTGGGTTGTTGTGTCTCACAAAGCGTGCCCTTCTCCTCCTGCGCCTCCTCCTGTTCCATCACGTCTGCTGCTGCTGGGTTAGCGTTGCCGCGTGGTCCCTGTTTATTGAACCACTTATCTTTATTACATTTATGACTGCATGGCGGTACAAAGCATGCTATCCGCACGCTTCTTGTCCTCATGCAAGGCCTGGGTTGTTGTGTCTCACAAAGCGTGCCCTTCTCCTCCTGCGCCTCCTCCTGTTCCATCACGTCTGCTGCTGCTGGGTTAGCGTTGCCGCGTGGTCCCTGTTTATTGAACCACTTATCTTTATTACATTTATGACTGCATGGCGGTACCTCATGCAAGGCCTGGGTTGTTGTGTCTCACAAAGCGTGGCCTTCTCCTCCTGCGCCTCCTCCTGTTCCATCACGTCTGCTGCTGCTGGGTTAGCGTTGCCGCGTGGTCCCTGTTTATTGAACCACTTATCTTTATTACATTTATGACTACATGGCGGTACCTCATGCAAGGCCTGGGTTGTTGTGTCTCACAAAGCGTGGCCTTCTCCTCCTGCGCCTCCTCCTGTTCCATCAAGTCTGCTGCTGCTGGGTTAGCGTTGCCGCGTGGTCCCTGTTTATTGAACCACTTATCTTTATTACATTTATGACTGCATGGCGGTACAAAGCATGCTATCCGCACGCTTCTTGTCCTCATGCAAGGCCTGGGTTGTTGTGTCTCACAAAGCGTGGCCTTCTCCTCCTGCGCCTCCTCCTGTTCCATCACGTCTGCTGCTGCTGGGTTAGCGTTGCCGCGTGGTCCCTGTTTATTGAACCACTTATCTTTATTACATTTATGACTGCATGGCGGTACAAAGCATGCTATCCGCACGCTTCTTGTCCTCATGCAAGGCCTGGGTTGTTGTGTCTCACAAAGCGTGGCCTTCTCCTCCTGCGCCTCCTCCTGTTCCATCACGTCTGCTGCTGCTGGGTTAGCGTTGCCGCGTGGTCCCTGTTTATTGAACCACTTATCTTTATTACATTTATGACTGCATGGCGGTACCTCATGCAAGGCCTGGGTTGTTGTGTCTCACAAAGCGTGGCCTTCTCCTCCTGCGCCTCCTCCTGTTCCATCACGTCTGCTGCTGCTGGGTTAGCGTTGCCGCGTGGTCCCTGTTTATTGAACCACTTATCTTTATTACATTTATGACTACATGGCGTTACCTCATGCAAGGCCTGGGTTGTTGTGTCTCACAAAGCGTGGCCTTCTCCTCCTGCGCCTCCTCCTGTTCCATCACATCTGCTGCTGCTGGGTTAGCGTTGCCGCGTGGTCCCTGTTTATTGAACCACTTATCTTTTTCCTTTGACCACTTAGTCAAAGGAATTTACACTTCACAGAACACCCACATTTTCCTCTGCTATGTATAACTTAATAATTAAACTTGGTTCAATTTTTAGAAGCAAGTAGACAGATGTAATATGCATCAATGATATCTGTATGTTTATATTTGTATTTTCTACATTTGGTCCAGACTGTGTGTTACATTGAGAATGTATCTACTTTTTTTGTTTCATAACACACTTTGTTTAAAGACAGGTACAGTAGTACAATTATGCAGAGTGGAGAGGAGTTACAATGCCTTATTAGTTTTTATTGCTGTGCCACATGAGTACCAGTTTTCATTTAAAAGATCACTGAAATGGCCTGAAGGGAATTGTCTTTTGGGTATTTTCCACACCATTTATAACAAATAAAGAAATAAAATGAAAACAATATCAACAACATAAAAATTGCCTTAAATAAATCGGTCATTGGTGTTATATTATATATTTTTAATACTGTCTTTGCTCTTAGCTAAGATGGTCTGGGTTTGAATGATTAGACCTGCATAACTTTCACTCCTTCCTTCCTACTTTCATATTAATATATATATATGTATATATATATATATATATATATATATATATATATATATATATATATATATATTTATTTGGAAATTGGTTGCTTAGTGTCTATGGTTCTTATCAGCCGGTCTGTTTTGCCACCGAGTCTGTGGTCTCCTCAACCTGACCAGCAAAAATAAATGGGTGTCACTACGCACTGGAACATGGGCGTGGTCATGATGAGTCATAGGCAGACGTAAGAATACACAAAATAACAAAAAAAAAAAATACACAAAATAAGTAGCAGTGGGTCTTACCAGATACATTTTAGATAAAATAATCAAGTAGTTACATGCCTCATGATAATTCATCAAGTAGTCAAATGTTGCAAAATAAAAATATTAAGTATTCCAGTGCTGTCCAACTTCGCGGGCATGGAGGGCCATTGTTTTTCCAGACCACATGGTAGAGGGCAACCCCCCCCAAAGAAAAAAAATCTAGTAGCAGATTTCCCCACAAAATGCAATCAGATTGTCAGCAGATTTCCCCACAAAATGTAATCAGATTGTCAGCAGATTTCCCCACAAAATGTAATCAGATTGTCAGCATATTTCCCCACAAAAGGCAATTAGATTGTCAGCATATTTTCCCACAAAATGCTATCAGATTGTCAGCATATTTCCCCACAAAATACAATCAGATTGGCAGCATATTTCTCCACAAAATGCAACCAGATTGGCAGCAGATTCCCCAAAAAAGAGAGGACCTGGTGGGCAGGTCTATAGGTGTCCCCAGTATAGGTAGGCTGATATATAGGTGTCCCCAGTTTAGGTAGGCAGGTATATAGGTGTCACCAGTATATGTAGCAAGGTGTGTAGCTGTCCCCAGAGCAGAGTGGGAGTGTCCGAAGACTGTCTGTGTTTGCATTGGCCAACCCTCCTCCCTGAGTAAGGGAGCTCAGCCAGACTATATTCCATTGTTTACTGACACTCTGTGTACACCGCTCAGCCAGACTATATACCATTGTTTACTGACACTCTGTGTACACGGCTCAGCCTGACTATATAGCATTGTGTGTACTGCCACTGTGTACCTCGCTCAGCCACGCTATATATAGCATTGTTTACTGACACTCTGTGTACACGGGTCAGCCAGACTATATAGCATTGTGTGTACTGCCACTCTGTGTACACGGCTCAGCCAGACTATATATCATTGTGTGTACTGCCACTCTGTGTACACCGCTCAGCCAGACTATATAGCATTGTGTGTACTGCCACTCTGTGTACACCGCTCAGCCAGACTATATAGCATTGTGTGTACTGCCACTCTGTGTACACCGCTCAGCCAGACTATATAGCATTGTGTGTACTGCCACTCTGTGTACACCGCTCAGCCAGACTATATAGCATTGTGTGTACTGCCACTCTGTGTACACCGCTCAGCCAGACTATATAGCATTGTGTGTACTGCCACTCTGTGTACACCGCTCAGTCAGACTATATAGCATTGTGTGTACTGCCACTCTGTGTACACCGCTCAGCCAGACTATATAGCATTGTGTGTACTGCCACTCTGTGTACACCGCTCAGCCAGACTATATAGCATTGTGTGTACTGCCACTCTGTGTACACCGCTCAGCCAGACTATATAGCATTGTGTTTACTTCCACTCTGTGTCTGCTGGGCCTGGGAACAGAAGTACACCGCTCACCCGCCACTGTATAGCATTGTGCTCTGTGTCGCTGCTGGGAATAGTGGTACACCGCTCACCCGCCACTGTATAACATTGTGCTCTGTGTCGCTGCTGGGAATAGTGGTACTGTATAGCATTTCTGTACTGCCACTGTACTGCTGCCAGTCAGCGTGTACTGTAAGGATAAGTGAAATGAGGAAGAAATCCAGTGAAAGAGGAAGGGGCAAGGGAAGAAGTGTTTCCCCTGACGGTTCACGTACAGGCCACAGGGGAGCACCCAAGAAAACCCACTCCATACCGCCCATGTTGTCCAGGACAACAACCCTCACAGATCCAAAAGAACAGGACCAGATAATTACTTGGATGACCTCTCAAGCGTCCAGCAGTGGGTTAAGCAGCACCAGCACATCACGCACGAGGTCCGAGTCCTCAGCCAGTTACAAGGAGCCAGTGGGCACAAAGCTGACACAACCGGCAGCGACACCACGCACACAACTGCCAGATAACCAGTCCGATGAATTACCTCAGGACACAATGGGGTATTCACAGGAGCTATTCCCAGCCCAACAAACTTCCACCTTTCAAAGGTCAATGGAGGAACAGCCAGAAATGTTGTGCCCGGATTCACAACCATTAACTGTGGGAAATGTACCGCGCACTGAAATACAAGGCGAGTCCGAGGAGGACTCGGAAACCCAAATCCCAGAGCAAGTTGGGCAGGAGGGGTTGCAATTGCAGGAGGTCGGCCGACAAGATCTGGAAGACGACGTTGGAGTGAGCTGCGCAGAGGTTGTTCTGGGGAGCTCTACTCCACGGCGGCGGCCCCCCACAATGACATATGACGAGTTTGAGGAGATGGAAGAGGAGGGTATGGACAATGTGGACATAGACCCAGATTTTGTTTGTGAAAGAGAACATCGCTGTCGTAGCAGCAGCACAGATGAGTCTGTTGAAGAACCCACTGCTGCACGTGTTCGCCTTGTGCCACAAGGTAGGCGGCGCGCAATTTCAGGCACCACAAGCGTGGAAGTTCAAGTGAGAGGCAAAAGAGGAGCAAACAGAAATTGCCAGCAAGGAGGCAGGTGCTCCAAAGTCTGGGCTTTCTTTGAAGACTGCACTGAGGATGTTACCATGGCGATTTGCAAGGTGTGCAAGACCCGCCTGAGCAGGGGGAAAAGTATTAACAACCTCTCCACCACCAGCATGAGCCGCCACATGCTATCCAAACATCCCACTCTGTGGGCAAACGCGGCAGGACAGGGTACCAGCAACACTGCCTCCCTTGGGTTCACCAGACTCACCACCAGACCCGCCTTAGCAGCAGCAGTAGCCCAGCCATTGCGTGGTTCACAACATTCACAAACATCAGACGACGCTGACACTGTCACTTTCCGGAGTAGTGCTCTTGAGGTCTCCCAGTGTTCATCAAACACAACAACCAACAGCCCTTCCGTGTGCAGCGCTACGGTTCAGTTGTCTGTGTCGGAGATGTTTGAGCGCAAGAGGAAATTGCCAGCAAATGACCCCCGGGCCGTGGCAGTAACAGCCAGCATAGCCAAGCTTCTGGCCTGCGAAATGCTGCCATATCGAGTGGTGGAGACAAACAGCTTCAAGGGCATGATGTCAGTGGCCATCCCACGTTACGTGGTTCCCAGCCGCTACCACTTTGCGCGCTCTGCAGTGCCTGAGTTGCATGAGCACGTGGTCAGCAAAATAACCCGAAGCTTGAAGAATGCCGTTGCCTGCAAGGTTCACCTCACCACTGACACTTGGACGAGTGCGTTTGGACAGGGTCGATACATCTCCCTTACCGCGCACTGGGTGAACCTTGTGGAGCCTGGCAGCGATTCCTCACCTGCTACGGCGCGGGTGTTGCCCACGCCGCAAACAGCTGCACCGCCGTCCCTCCCACTGGATAACAACAGCAGAACCTACCTCTCTGACTCCTTCTCCTCCAACGCATCTCAAAGCTGTACCTCATCCGGAAACGCTAACCCAGCAGCAGTAGGATCGTGGAAGCAGTGCAGCACAGCTGTTGGCATGCGTCAGCAAGCGTTGCTGAAGCTGATCTGCCTTGGGGATAAGCAGCACACAGGGGAGGAAATCTGGAAGGGAATAAAGGAACAGACGGATTTGTGGCTGGCACCGCTGGACCTGAAACCGGGCATGGTTGTGTGTGATAATGGGAGTAATCTCATTCGCGCTTTAAGGTTGGCTAAGCTGACACACATCCCTTGCCTGGCGCACGTGATGAACCTAGTAGTTCAGCGGTTCCTGAGGACATACCCAGGCGTGGCCGATCTTCTGCTGAAGGTGCGTCGAGTGGCCAAACATTGTAGAAATTCCAGTACTGCTTCGGGGGCACTCGCCAAGATGCAGGAGCGCTTCAATCTCCCCCACCATCGCTTGCTGTGTGATGTCCCTACGCGCTGGAATTCTACGCTGCACATGCTAGCACGCTTTTGTGAGCAGAAGAGTGCAGTGGTCCAGTACATGACGGCGCAGTACCGAGGCGCATCCGGACAGCTGCCAAGCTTCTGTGGATCCGATTGGGCCAACATGCTGGACCTCTGCCAAGTCCTCCAAAATTTTGAGCAATCCACGTTGCTTGTGAGCAGTGACAACTCTTCAGTCAGCATTACCATACCACTGCTGTGTTTACTGAAGAGGTCAATGTTGAAAATCAAGGAAACAGCTGTCATGATGCAACTGGGGGAATCTGAAGGAGAAAACGATCAGCGTGATGGTACCAACATCAGGCCATCCGCCTCAGGGAACGCTGGCCCCAGCAGCTATGATGAAGAAGAGGAGGAGGAACAGCTGGAGTTGGAGCAGGAATTTCATGCCACCACTGACGAGGGCCAGAGCGGTGCACGTTGGACTTCCACAATTCAGCGCGAATGGTCAGCAGAAGCAGACCAGGAGGAAGGTGACGACTATGATGCATCACAACAACTATCACAACGCTCACAAGAGGATGATGAGGATTCTGGTAGGACTCTGGCACACATGGCTCAATTCATGCTAGACTGCATTGAACGCGACCCACGCATTGTGCGCATTCTGGACAACACCAATTATTGGGTTTATACCCTTCTGGATCCACGGTACAAACACAATGTTCCAAAACTGCTTGAAGAAAGAGTCAGACAGGTCAAAATGGAAGAATACCAGCAGGCCCTTGTGGAGACTTTAGAGAGGAGATTGACATCCTCCCCCTCCTCTAGCCAGTTGTACGCCGACAGACTGACTTCCGCAAACCCAGGACGACCAGGAGGGCAGCAAACAACGCAAGCCGCAGCTAGTGCCCAAAAGGGAATGGTATCGGCAGTGTCCTTGGAGTGGGAAAATTTTCTGACACCCATGCAGCAGCAGCCCACTGAACAGCAAGCGTGCAGATCCACCTCCAACACCGATCGCCTGGAGAAGATGGTCAAGGACTACATGTCAGATGACGTAGCTGTGTCGAACAATCCATCTGCACCCTTCAACTATTGGGTATCGAAGCTAGACACCTGGCACGAACTGGCAATGTACGCAATAGAGGTGCTGGCTTGCCCGGCAGCCAGCGTTATGTCGGAACGCTGTTTCAGTGCTGCCGGAGGCATCGTCACAGATCGGCGTATCCGCCTCTCCACAGAAAATGCAGACCGTCTGACTCAAATTAAAATGAATCAATCCTGGATTGGAAATGACTACGCAACACTCCAGGACCCCAACCAAGTAACATGACCAATGAACATCTGGGATGGTGTAGCGTTTCCGGTCCCTGTTTATTGAACCTCTCATCTGTATTACATTTATGACTGCATGGTGGCAAAAAGCATTGCTGCTATATCCGCACGCTTTTTGTCCTCATGCAAGGCCTGGGTTGTTGTGTCTCAAAAAGCATGGCCTTCTCCTCCTGCGCCTGCTCCTGTTCCATCACGTGTGCTGCTGCTGCTGCTGGGTTAGCGTTGCCGGTCCCTGTTTATGGAACCTCTTATCTTTATTACATTTATGACTGCATGGCGGTACAAAGCATGCTATCCGCACGCTTCTTGTCCTCATGCAAGGCCTGGGTTGTTGTGTCTCACAAAGCGTGCCCTTCTCCTCCTGCGCCTCCTCCTGTTCCATCACGTCTGCTGCTGCTGGGTTAGCGTTGCCGCGTGGTCCCTGTTTATTGAACCACTTATCTTTATTACATTTATGACTACATGGCGGTACCTCATGCAAGGCCTGGGTTGTTGTGTCTCACAAAGCGTGGCCTTCTCCTCCTGCGCCTCCTCCTGTTCCATCACGTCTGCTGCTGCTGGGTTAGCGTTGCCGCGTGGTCCCTGTTTATTGAACCACTTATCTTTATTACATTTATGACTGCATGGCGGTACAAAGCATGCTATCCGCACGCTTCTTGTCCTCATGCAAGGCCTGGGTTGTTGTGTCTCACAAAGCGTGCCCTTCTCCTCCTGCGCCTCCTCCTGTTCCATCACGTCTGCTGCTGCTGGGTTAGCGTTGCCGCGTGGTCCCTGTTTATTGAACCACTTATCTTTATTACATTTATGACTGCATGGCGGTACAAAGCATGCTATCCGCACGCTTCTTGTCCTCATGCAAGGCCTGGGTTGTTGTGTCTCACAAAGCGTGCCCTTCTCCTCCTGCGCCTCCTCCTGTTCCATCACGTCTGCTGCTGCTGGGTTAGCGTTGCCGCGTGGTCCCTGTTTATTGAACCACTTATCTTTATTACATTTATGACTGCATGGCGGTACCTCATGCAAGGCCTGGGTTGTTGTGTCTCACAAAGCGTGGCCTTCTCCTCCTGCGCCTCCTCCTGTTCCATCACGTCTGCTGCTGCTGGGTTAGCGTTGCCGCGTGGTCCCTGTTTATTGAACCACTTATCTTTATTACATTTATGACTACATGGCGGTACCTCATGCAAGGCCTGGGTTGTTGTGTCTCACAAAGCGTGGCCTTCTCCTCCTGCGCCTCCTCCTGTTCCATCAAGTCTGCTGCTGCTGGGTTAGCGTTGCCGCGTGGTCCCTGTTTATTGAACCACTTATCTTTATTACATTTATGACTGCATGGCGGTACAAAGCATGCTATCCGCACGCTTCTTGTCCTCATGCAAGGCCTGGGTTGTTGTGTCTCACAAAGCGTGGCCTTCTCCTCCTGCGCCTCCTCCTGTTCCATCACGTCTGCTGCTGCTGGGTTAGCGTTGCCGCGTGGTCCCTGTTTATTGAACCACTTATCTTTATTACATTTATGACTGCATGGCGGTACAAAGCATGCTATCCGCACGCTTCTTGTCCTCATGCAAGGCCTGGGTTGTTGTGTCTCACAAAGCGTGGCCTTCTCCTCCTGCGCCTCCTCCTGTTCCATCACGTCTGCTGCTGCTGGGTTAGCGTTGCCGCGTGGTCCCTGTTTATTGAACCACTTATCTTTATTACATTTATGACTGCATGGCGGTACCTCATGCAAGGCCTGGGTTGTTGTGTCTCACAAAGCGTGGCCTTCTCCTCCTGCGCCTCCTCCTGTTCCATCACGTCTGCTGCTGCTGGGTTAGCGTTGCCGCGTGGTCCCTGTTTATTGAACCACTTATCTTTATTACATTTATGACTACATGGCGTTACCTCATGCAAGGCCTGGGTTGTTGTGTCTCACAAAGCGTGGCCTTCTCCTCCTGCGCCTCCTCCTGTTCCATCACATCTGCTGCTGCTGGGTTAGCGTTGCCGCGTGGTCCCTGTTTATTGAACCACTTATCTATTACATTTATGACTGCATGGCGGTACAAAGCATGCTATCCGCACGCTTCTTGTCCTCATGCAAGGCCTGGGTTGTTGTGTCTCACAAAGCGTGGCCTTCTCCTCCTGCGCCTCCTCCTGTTCCATCACGTCTGCTGCTGCTGGGTTAGCGTTGCCGCGTGGTCCCTGTTTATTGAACCACTTATCTTTATTACATTTATGACTGCATGGCGGTACAAAGCATGCTATCCGCACGCTTCTTGTCCTCATGCAAGGCCTGGGTTGTTGTGTCTCACAAAGCGTGCCCTTCTCCTCCTGCGCCTCCTCCTGTTCCATCACGTCTGCTGCTGCTGGGTTAGCGTTGCCGCGTGGTCCCTGTTTATTGAACCACTTATCTTTATTACATTTATGACTGCATGGCGGTACCTCATGCAAGGCCTGGGTTGTTGTGTCTCACAAAGCGTGGCCTTCTCCTCCTGCGCCTCCTCCTGTTCCATCACGTCTGCTGCTGCTGGGTTAGCGTTGCCGCGTGGTCCCTGTTTATTGAATCACTTATCTTTATTACATTTATGACTACATGGCGGTACCTCATGCAAGGCCTGGGTTGTTGTGTCTCACAAAGCGTGGCCTTCTCCTCCTGCGCCTCCTCCTGTTCCATCAAGTCTGCTGCTGCTGGGTTAGCGTTGCCGCGTGGTCCCTGTTTATTGAACCACTTATCTTTATTACATTTATGACTGCATGGCGGTACAAAGCATGCTATCCGCACGCTTCTTGTCCTCATGCAAGGCCTGGGTTGTTGTGTCTCACAAAGCGTGGCCTTCTCCTCCTGCGCCTCCCCCTGTTCCATCACGTCTGCTGCTGCTGGGTTAGCGTTGCCGCGTGGTCCCTGTTTATTGAACCACTTATCTTTATTACATTTATGACTGCATGGCGGTACAAAGCATGCTATCCGCACGCTTCTTGTCCTCATGCAAGGCCTGGGTTGTTGTGTCTCACAAAGCGTGGCCTTCTCCTCCTGCGCCTCCTCCTGTTCCATCACGTCTGCTGCTGCTGGGTTAGCGTTGCCGCGTGGTCCCTGTTTATTGAACCACTTATCTTTATTACCTTTATGACTGCATGGCGGTACAAAGCATGCTATCCGCACGCTTCTTGTCCTCATGCAAGGCCTGGGTTGTTGTGTCTCACAAAGCGTGGCCTTCTCCTCCTGCGCCTCCTCCTGTTCCATCACGTCTGCTGCTGCTGGGTTAGCGTTGCCGCGTGGTCCCTGTTTATTGAACCACTTATCTTTATTACATTTATGACTGCATGGCGGTACAAAGCATGCTATCCGCACGCTTCTTGTCCTCATGCAAGGCCTGGGTTGTTGTGTCTCACAAAGCGTGGCCTTCTCCTCCTGCGCCACCCTCCTCCTGTTCCATCACGTGTGCTGCTGCTGGGTTAGCGTTACCAGTCCCTTTGCCTGGAACCTCTTATATGTATTACATTTATGACTGCATGCTAGGGATGCTCGGAAAATTCCGCGGAATTATAAATTCCGTGATTCCGGCCGGAATTAGGTCAATTCCGATTCCGGTAGTCAAATCGGAATTCCTATACCTCTCAAACGGAATTCCGACGGAATTTTCCGGAATGACATAAAAAATCTCCTCCTCCTCCTCCTCCTCCTCCTCCTCCGATTTCCGTTTCCGCCACAATTCCGCATTCCGACATATAGAAATTCCGTTACCGTTCCATTCCGACGGTATACCGGGTCAGTAGGGAATTGCAGATTTTCAAAACAGCTTATATACCATAGCTGGGATTTGATTGGAAACCAGCAAAATTTCTGCTAATCATGCTACTTTTTCTATCGAATTGATCATAATGGAAGTATGGTTTATGCTACCGGCAGCTTTAGCATGTAGTGTGGTTCATGGTCTAGAGGGTAAGACAGATACCTACTACACACTAGGTTCTGGGTTCAAATCCCAGCTATGGTATATAAGCATGCTTTTCAAAAAGTACAAATCCTTAATCATGCTACTTTTTCTATCGAATTGATCATAATGGAAGTATGGTTTATGCTACCGGCAGCTTTAGCATGTAGTGTGGGTCATGGTCTAGAGGGTAAGACAGATACCTACTACACACTAGGTTCTGGGTTCAAATCCCAGCTATGGTATATAAGCTGTTTTGAAAATCTGCAATTCCCTACTGACCCGGTATACCGTCGGAATGGAACGGTAACGGAATTTCTATATGTCGGAATGCGGAATTGTGGCGGAAACGGAAATCGGCTATTCCGACCTTGCCTGCTGCATGCCGACAAAAAGCATGTTACCTGTGCAAAGAAAACAGACATTTCCCGCATTTAAAAGACAGTTTTCCCTTTGAAACTTTAAAATCGATTTTCTCAAAAACTATAAGCTCTTTTTGCTAATTTTTTTTCCTCTTGTACCCACTCCCAAGGTGCACATACCCTGTAAATTTGGGGTATGTAGCATGTAAGGAGGCTTTACAAAGCACAAAAGTTCGGGTCCCCTTTGACTTCCATTATGTTCGGAGTTCGGGTCGAACACCCGAACATCGCGGCCATGTTCGGCCTGTTCGGCCCGAACCCGAACATCTAGATGTTCGCCCAACACTAGTCAACATCTGCAAGGAATTTGTATGTTCTCCCTGTGTCTGCGTGGGTTTCCTTCAGGCACTCCGGTTTCCTCCCACATCCCAAAAACATACAGATAAGTTAATTGGCTTCCACTTAAATTGGCCCTGGACTACGATACATACACTACATGGTACATACATAGACATATGACTATGGCAGGGTCTAGATTGTGAGCCCCTTCGAGGGCCAGTTAAGTGACAAGACAATATACTCAGTTCAGTACTGCGAAAGATGTCAGCACTATATAAATACTAAATAATAATAATACATAATAATATATGTATATAAAAGGGTAACATCTTGCAATTTTTTTGTTCAGGTGATTACAGGTCCGGGCCAAGGTCATCTTTTTTCGATACCCAGCTTCTTATATCACCTCCACTAATCTGATGTCCTGAGGGCGTTCATTATGGACAAACCAATTTTGATTTTATTTTATAAAGTTAGAAAATTCTTTACAAATATATACAGTTATACCCTTATTTTGATTTTTCACATGAACAGTTAAATAAGCAGGGTGATAAGTGGAGTTCACAAATTTTGTTCTAAACTTCCCTGGCATTTAGCCCGTAATGGTTACCCGAAGGAAAAAGAAAATGAAAGCGGCATGCCCGTAACCTTTTCGGGCATGCCGCCAGGGTCCCAACATATAGGCGTCCATAGCATAGTGTAGATTAGGTGCCCCCCCATCCCCTGATCCCCTCCCCCTGATCCCCAGCACTTTTACTCACCTTTGCCTGTCTCCAGCGATCACAGAACCCTGCAGCACAGCTTTGGTCTTTTCCGTGCGGAGCATTGGTACACGGCTGGTGACGTCATGTCATCACCGATGTCATGACGTCACCCACTGGGTTACGATCACCCGCAGGAGAAGTCCCAAGCTGTGCGGTGGGGTTCTGCTATTAAGAGAGGCGAAGGTGAGTAAGAACGCTAGGGATCAGGGGCACATATTCTAACCTATACTGGGGGACACCTGTACCAGGCTTCCTATACTCGCCACACCTGTATCTGGCTTCCTATACTGGCCACACCTGTACCTGGCTTCCTATACTGGCCACACCTGTACCTGGCTTCCTATACTGGCCACAACTTAATCTGGCTACCTATATTGGCCACACCTGTACCTGGCTTCTTATACTGCTAACACCTGTACCTGGCTTCCAATCCTGGCCACACCTGTATCTGGCTACCTTTACTCCTTTACTAGCCACACCTATTTCTGGCTACCTATATTGGCCACACCTGTACCTGGCTTCCTATACTGGCCACACCCGTACCGGACTTCCTATACTGGGGAACACCTTAACCTGGGTTTTGAAGTGTATGGGAGAGCTGGCAGGCACTCGGGGTAAAAGCTGATAACAGACAAAATATGATGAACCCAGACAACTATGTGCTCAAGACTAAAAAGGAAAGTATTCTTCATGAACTGTGAGGCATGGGAAGAAAGTCTGGCACTATAGTATTTATTGTGCAAAAAGTGACACAAAAATGCAGAATCAAGGCATCAGCAGGATATGACAGTCATACAAAAAGTAATGTAGCAGTTTAAAAGTCATACTAATAGCATCTTTGGTGACGTCTGGGTGAAGGTGGAGAACAGCGGCGGTGGGTGCCAGAGGGTGCACGGCCTAACGACCGTTAAGGTGGATGTGCAACAATGTTGGGAAGGCGGCGAAATGTTATAAAGTGAACGGAAGAAACACTTTCGGTTCGCCGCTTTAAGGTCCTGCCCTTTCCGGGAGTGTAGAAGAGCTTGGCCCAATCACTCATAGACGTTGATGGAACGCATGGGGTTACGCGCGGAGGGCCGCGTGTACGCGTCATAAATGAACCTGGGTTTAGAGGGGCAACATCAAAGCGGCGGGCGCTGCCAAGTCCCAAGAGATTTCATGCTGCAATTGATCAGGAATTTGCCTGTGGTATACCGACAGATTGCTCTCTAATCAGATTTGATCAGAGAAAGATTTGTCTTTTGGTCGAATCTGCCCACTGCTAGATGCATGGTCACCTTTACATTTGCATTAGTGCAGGTTGAGCATAAATCGTATATTTCCCTGGTGCAGTTCAATGGCAGCATACTATGGGTTCCGGCCCCACCCCCTAACCCCATTGGACACCATAACTATACGTTTGAGAGGACATAGTCCCACCATTCTTTTTCCTTTGTCCTCCCCTCCTCTTGGACACAATTTTTTTTGCTATCCCTTTAAAATCCTTTATGCCCCCAGGGTTTATCCCTTTCCCTGGGGAAGTCTCTTATAGGGGCTAAATGCTTCTCCTGAGATCCCGGTTGATAGTCCCGGTAAACTATGACTTGTTAAATACAGGTCGATATGCTGCACTTTCAATTTTTCAGTTTTACTTATCTGTCTGTCTGCTGTTAGGATGATGAATACTAGGGCACAGTGTGGCTCCTTCACGTTTGTGGGCCGGTTGGGGGGGCGTTCTCCCTGCTTTCTTTCAGGGGTGCTCTGCCCACAGCAGCGTGGCATGGAGAGGAAACATAGTCTTCCTGACTTTCTCTGCGGTGTTCTCGCGCGGCCGTGCGAGACTAGGTGGCTTTTTCTATCCAAGATGGAATTCCGCCCAGTTCTGCCCTCATGATGCGGTGGTGGCCATCTTGGATCAAAGTGCGTTTGTAGTTCCTGGGGGGGGCTCAGCGCATCTCTGATTGGAGGCCATTCGGAGGCGGCCTGGTGTTGCGCTGATCCACCTTTTGCGTAGTTTTCGATTCTTCAATTTTACTTGGTAGCGCACCCAGGCTATGCATATACATAGGTTAGGATTTAGTTAGTGTTAGGCCCCTCCCATGGAGGATTGACTTCTTCACAGTGGGAGGGACGAGTACTTAAAAGGTTGCATGCAAGTTGTTACAGGAAACCAACATCCTCCAGTGGTAGACAGGTCATGTGTATGCTCGGTGTGTATTCGACCCCACAAGTCGGGCTTGAACTCTTTTGCAGGTAGGCACTAGTCTGTTTTTAACTAGCTCTGCTCATTTCCTTGCTATGTACTAATTAAATTCGTTTTTGGTCAGCTGCTCCCACTTAACAGCCATGCTTTTGGTGTATATGCAGAGCTTCTGTTTGGGTTCAAGGTACGTTTGTAGTTCCTGGGGGGGCTCAGCGCATCTCTGATTGGGGGCCATTCAGAGGCGGCCTGGTGTCGCGCTGATCCACCTTTTGCGTAATTTTCGATTTTTCAATTTTACTTGGTAGCGCACCCAGGCTATGCATATACATAGGTTAGGATTTAGTTAGTGTTAGGCCCCTCCCATGGAGGATTGACTTATTCGCAGTGGGAGGGATGAGTACTTAATAGGTTGCATGCAAGCTGTTACAGGAAACCAACATCCTCCAGTGGTAGACAGGTCATGTGTATGCTCGGTGTTTATTCGACCCCACAAGTGGGGCTTGCACTCTTTTGCAGGTAGGCACTAGTCTGTTTTTAAGTAGTGCTGCTCATTTCCTTGCTATGTTCCATCTTAGATGTGGGCATCTTGTCATGAGCGAGCATGCCCACATCCTTCTAAGGCTATTTAAACAGAGCTTTCCGGGATGGAGGCTGCTTCTGGGTTAGCTCTGCAGCCATGGAAGACTGGAAGCGCTGGGAAGCACATTTACCTTCTTTCTGAAGGTATATATATGTATATATTTATTATAAATTATATTTTTGTGGCTTTATGGATACTAATTAGTATTCCTTTTTAGCCCCTCTAGACCTAATGAAGACAAACGATCATCTAATCCATCAAAACATCATTCATTGACTTCACATTACCGCCCCTCTCAAAGGAGCAGAAGCAGGTCAAGACGACATGAGAAAAGATCACCGTCTTATAGATCCTACTACGACGGAGACAAGCAGGGCAGCAGCGGTATGCGCGGAGCTAGCAATGTAGCATCGACTGAAGCTCGGTAAGCTATTCTCCGCTCTCTGCTGCCTGCACTTCTGGAGGAAGGGGGTACGCGGAAGGAGGTGCCCCTAGGTGAGGGAGGGGGGGAGGCTTCCCCGCTGATCTGTGCCCGCTGCCCCCCCTTCCAAGCTGGGGTGGGGACTTGCATTTTGTGGGGGTATCTGCCAGACTGCCACCAACCTGATTGCATTGTGTGGGGGTATCTGCAGCCAACCTGATTGCATTTTGTGGGGGTATCTGCAGCCAACCTGTTTGCATTTTGTGGGGGTATCTGCCACCAACCTGATTGCATTGTGTGGGGGTATCTGCAGCCAACCTGATTGCATTTTGTGGGGGTATCTGCAGCCAACCTGTTTGCATTTTGTGGGGGTATCTGCAGCCAACCTGATTGCATTTTGCGGGGGTATCTGCCGCCAACCTGATTGCATTTTGTGGGGGTATCGGCCACCAACCTGATTGCATTGTGTGGGGGTATCGGCCACCAACCTGATTGCATTGTGTGGGGGTATCTGCAGCCAACCTGATTGCATTGTGTGGGGGTATCTGCAGCCAACCTGATTGCATTATGTGGGGGTATCTGCAGCCAACCTGATTGCATTTTGTGGGGGCATCTGCCGCCAACCTGATTGCATTTTGTGAGGGCATCTGCCGTCAACCTGATTGCATTTTGTGGGGGCATCTGCCATCAACCTGATTGCATTTTGTGGGGGCATCTGCCGTCAACCTGATTGTATTTTGTGGGGGCATCTGCTGGCAACCTGATTGCATTTTGTGGGGGTATCTGCCGTCAACCTGATTGCATTTTGTGGGGGTATCTGCCGTCAACCTGATTGCATTTTGTGGGGGTATCTGCTGCCATTTGACTACTTGATGAATTATCATGAGGCATGTAACTACTTAAATATTTTATCTAAAATGTATCTGGTCAGACCTAATCTCTGTGAATAACATCGCTACTTATTTTGTGTTTTGTATTTTTTTTTAAGTCTGCCCATGACTCATCATGACCACGCCGATGTTCCAGTGCGTGGTCAGGGCCGGCCCTGGACTTTTTGCCGCCTGAGGCAAAATTAGAAAAAAATCGCCCCCCCCCCCCACTCGGGGTGGGTGCCGAGCTGGAGGGGTAGCTAGCAGAAAGGGGGTATTGGGCCTAGCGGCAGGGAGGGGGGTCGGACCCCCCCCTCCCTCGCCTTGGTCCACCGATGTGCGCTCCTCCTCCAGCGTAAAGTACCAGCCAGCGCGCATATGTTGAAGAGGCAACGGGCAGAGGAATCATTCACCTTTTCCGCGTTCCATCGTGCGCTCCACTGACGTCACTTCCTGCAAGGCCGTCGACTTACAATACAGTGGGCGGCGTTGCCGGAAGTGACGTCAGTGGAGCACGCGATGGAACGCGGAAGAGGTGAGTGATTCCCCCGCCCGTTGCCTCTTCGTCATATGCACGTTGGCTGGTACTTTACTCTGGAGGAGGAGCGCAGATCGGGGGACCCAGGCGAGGGAGGGGGGGGGGTCCGACCCCCCTCCCCGCCGCTAGGCCCAATACCCCCTTTCTGCCCGCTACCCCTCCAGCTCGGCGGGCGGCCCCAGTGTCCATGGAGAGGCGGGTGCCGCCCCCCCAGATTTGCCGCCTGAGGCAAATGTTTCACCCCGCCTCATGAGCGGGCCGGCCCTGTGCGTGGTGACACCCATTTAGTCTCACTGCGGCGCGCTGCATGCACCGCATTTAGACTAATCCCTATTGGAGACTGTCCTCAGAATTGCTCACAATCTATTCCCTACCATAAAGTCATGCAAAATTTCTAGAGTGCATGTGAGCCCAAAATGGGGGGGGGGGGGGGGGAGGAGAAGAGGGGGGCGGGCCCCAAGCTGAAACTTCCTTGGTGGGCCCTTAGAGTGTCCCAGTCCGACCCTGTCTACAGTATATCTCTTATGTATCTTGCAGTATTCGGCACTGTCCTACATTGATCACCTATATTCTCTATGTTACCTGCATTGCCTGTATTATTTGCAGTGCTTGCTACTTGCTTTCCAATCTGCTTACCAATTTACTAATTTACCAGCTGTCTGCCTATCTGCCTAGTTATCGAATTACCAGATTTCAGGCTCTAGCCTAAATATCTATTTAAATTAATACGCTGCTTAATGTGACGGCTGGACTACGTATATTGCTGGTGTGAATCTGCTCTGTGTCCTGGTACCTCTGTTTATTAGACTCATGTGCATGTTCTCCCTATTTCTTTATATCCGCATGTATATGAGATGCTGTACTAGCTGGATATCCTACGGGCTAACAACTGATCTGCGAAACTGCTCATACTGGCCACACTGCTCTCTGAGAAAAGAAAGAGGGTAAGTGAGAAAGCGGGGAAGCAGAACGCTGCTACCCCACCACCCGGGGAGCCAAGGGTGAGTGAAGTCTGGTATCTGTTTTGGATTTTTTTTTTCCTTTTCTGTTGGAGCTGATATTTGGTCTGACTGATATCGGATTGAACTAAGGTGGATTGTAGACAGAAAGGGTGGGGGAAAAATACATAGCCACAGGCACAAGAAATAGAGGAAGGACCCTACAGTCTAATAAAAGTAAAGGTTTGACTAACTTTGGATTTACAGCAAACACAAACGGAAAAGACATTTTGGGTTCTCCTGCTGAGGACATTGCCCCCTGTAATATGCTCAGTACCCCAAATAAAGATCCCCCAATTCTAGCACCGCAGGCAGCCTTTACACCTGAAGATATATCCACACATATAAAGAGAATCGAGGCATTGTGCAACAGCTCCACACGTGAAGACCTAAGAACAGATGAAGCTACTCTAAAAGTAAAAATAAGCAATATACAGGCTAATCTACAAGACCCAATTGAGGGCGTTTTAACCAATGAGGCAGAGAAATCAGTTAACAGTGTGGGAAAAAAAAATGCTCGGACTACTGGAGGACTTTGCAAAGAAAATTGAACAAACAATGGTAATGACAGTACAAAACAGTATTAAAGGGGAACTGAAGAGAGAGGTATATGGAGGCTGTCATGTTTATTTCCTTTTAATCAATACCAGTTGCCTGGCAGCCCTGCTGGTCTATTTCTCTGCAGTAGTATCTGATTAAAACCAGAAACAAGCATGCAGCTAGTCTTGTCAGATCAGACTTATAAGTCTGAACCACTGAAACACTTGATCTGCTGCATGCTTGTTCAGGGGCTATGGCTAATAGTATTAGAGGCAGAGGATCAGCAGGGCTGCCAGGCAACTGGTATGGTCTAAAAGGAAATAAGCATGACAGCCTCCATATACCTCTCTCTTCAGTTCCCCTTTAAGGAGGCAGTTGCCAGTGAGATTCAACCTATCAAGGATCAGATAATACAGATGACAAAAGATGTGAAGAGGATTGATGATAGGCTGGAAATAATCTCCGCAGTTACGCAGACATGTAATGAATCTCTTAAAGCATATAAAAAACAAATACATGAGATTAACAGCAAGTTGGATGACCTAGAGAACAGGAATAGACGTAACAATATTAAAATAAGAGGTTTTCCACCCCAAATAAAAAATGAGGAGCTATTAGAGGCATCAACAGGACTCTTTAAACAAATCCTGGGCAATGAAGCCACAGAAGAAATAATTATTGAAAGAGTGCACAGAGTGGGCAAGAGCAGGGGCGCGGTGGGTGGAGGAGGAGGAAGAGGAACTGATGTACTCTGTAAATTACTGCTATTCCAAATTAAGGAAAAGATCGTAAATATAGCAAGAAACTTGGGCACCATTAAATACAGAGACTCTAGCATTGAAATATTTCAGGACCTTTCTAAAAGGACGATGGATAGAAGAAGGCTGCTCAAACCGCTTCTAGAGGAGATTAGACCCCGTTGGGGTTTTCCACTCTCACTGAATGCCACTATTGACAATAAATCAGCAATATTGAGAGATGGAGACCCACTAGCAACCTTTATTGAGACCCTGGGTCTACCGAAAAAGGAGATTGCAGAATGGGAAAAAGTTTAGGTTAAGGTGAAATTCCTATAAGTATTATGTAGGTTTACCCCTTCCCGTTGCTATTTCTTCCCCCAACGTTCAGTTTTTGGCCTTACTATCTCAGCTCCGTGCTCTGAAATTAATCACAGAGAAAATAGATGAAAGGTGGTGCACGGTTACCGGATTCAGGGCCTCTCTTCAGTACTCCATTAGGAGTGCGAGGGAAGGCTTCTGGAGAAGGAGAGTCATTCGAGAAACTCATAAAGTTGACACCAACAGGTGTCTCTCTCTAGAAATGGATCAAAATGTATATGTGTGGTTATGGTTGAGAGTGAATGTGTCAGAATGGATATTAGCCAGGTCCTCCCATGATCCTCCCCATGAATTTTATTTCCCGATTCCTCTTCTTTTAGTTTTTAAGTGCATATTTTTTCTAATAAAATGAGTTATTACATTTGAATCCATTAATGTTAAAGGAGCTAACTCTGGCTGCAAAAGAGGAAGAATCATAGAGGAATTTGTTAGAAAGACGATAGATATAGGTTTTATTCAAGAAACCCATTTTAAAACCGGCAAGCTCCCCAAGGCATTTGACAGAAGATATAATAGATGGATCATTAATGCAAGTCCCCCGCAAAAAGCGGGGGGAGTAGCAATAGTTTTTAGCTCCAAATTATCAGTTACCATTGATAGAATAATAAAGGATAATGAAGCAAGGGAATTAATTGTCCTGGGAAGCATTAATGGGGTAGAATATACATTTGCCAACCTATACGCACCCAATAAAAAACAGGTTAAATATATCATAGGATTCCTGGATAAAGTTAAGCAGGTGGCAGTTGGCACTATTGTTATTGGCGGTGATTTTAATGTTGCAATCAGCCCCCCCCCCCCCCCCAAGACACGTCTAGAGGAATTAGCCAGACTCCCGATACAGATTTAGTACTGTTGAAGGATAGGCTGAGGACGCTGGAATTAACAGATGTATGGAGACTATATAATCTGAATGAAAGGGAGTATACATTTTACTCCAGCAGACATAAAACAGCCTCCAGGATAGACTATTTTTTTGTCTCTCAAAAAAAAATAACTGAAGTAACTAATGTTGAGATAGGAAAGATAACCTATTCTGATCATGCTCCAATATGGCTAACAATAAAAATAGGAACCGCGCACCATCAGAATACTATTTGGAGGCTTCACACTAGCTTACTGGAAGATGAGGTCATAAAAAAAAAGTTGTTATTAAGTATAACCGAATTTATCACAATAAATAGAACACCAGAAATTTCACCAATCATCCTATGGGATACAATGAAATGTGTGTTAAGGGGGAAGCTGATTGCAATGAAATGCGTCCTCAAGAGAGAGAGAGAACGAAAAATGCCCTATTATATCATTTTGATGAAGCAGATAATGCAGCTAAACATAACCCATCTATAGATAATATTATTAGATTAAATACAATAAAATCAGAATTACATTTATTTTTGGATAAAAAAAATGGGAAGAAGAAATCAAGAAAAATAAACTCCTCCTTAAAAAAAATATTAATAGATCTGGTAGGTTTATGGCACAATATCTTAAAGGTGGAATAAAGGGGAAAAACAACATTGAAAAAATCAGGGATGAGAATGGAGAAACAAAGGTCAGACCTGAAGAAGTAGGGATAGCCTCCTCTGAAGCGGGTTGTGCCCGTGTGGTGCACTAAGGCTGTTCCTTCGGCGTCTCTCTCCCTCCTTCTGGCGGTCTGGATCCTTGGATTTCCTCGCTACTGTGTGAGTTTCACCCACTCCATCTCGACCTCTCCTATTTGCTCTGCACCTAGCACTTTATTGTTCCTCATAGGTCATTAGCCTTTATCAATTTATATTTCGCAATTTTTGGTATTCACTTTTTAACATATACATGCATTAACAAATTTAGTGTGTTTACACTTTTTGGATCGTGGGTGCTCATTTTTCAGTCCACTAGCCTTTTTCCATCAGATTGTTGTTGTAATTTTTGATATCCATACAGCCATAATATTTTCCCACAGCCAGTGGATGTTTTATTCACACACTTTGATATATATATTATAATATATTCTTGTTGAGAGACCCTGGTGTTTCTTTTAAATGTTTTTATGAATTTTTGAATGTTTTCTTTGGAAAAATAATAAAGATTTATAGCTTTACTATTAGTCTGGTGCTGATTATATATGGGGGGGGGGACTTCCTGTTCTCTCTTTTGTTTATCATGCAAATGTACTGTCCCCCTCATAGCACATTCTAATTCCTTGTATCATTGTTTTCATACATAATATATGCATGGTGCTGGTCCCAACTTTTATGAGTAAACTATACTCGAGTATAAGTCGCAAAATTTAGGACGGATTCAAAGTACAAAAGTGTGTGGGGGGGGGTCGACTTATAGTCGCATAGTCCTAAATTTTGCGACTTACAGCCTGTGTGGGGTGAGGGTGTGGGTTATGGATGTGGGGTGTGTGTGTGGAAGGGTTACTCACCCTCCATCGCTGGGCGCAGTTTCCTCTCTTCTCCCTCACTCGCGCGTCTACCCCCTTAAGGGATGGTGCGGCTCCCGATGTCACATGACGTCGGGAGCGGAAGTTACAGCGCGAGTGGAGGAGAAGCGAGCAGAAGAGAGGAGACTGCGCCCAGCGGTGGATGGTAAGAGGAGACTGCTGCAGCAGCGGGGAGTGCGGGCATGGAGGCAAACATCCCACCTTCCACAGCCTCTATCCTCCATCTACTCCATCTACTTTCCTTTACCACGCATCCCCTTGTGCTGATACCAGCGTCTCCTGTGATGATGTCATCACAGGAAATGCTGGTATCAACGCATGGGATGCCTGGGAGAGGAAGTAGATGGAGGATAGAAGGTGAGATGTTTGCCTCCATGCCCGCTCCCTCCACCGCTGCAGCCTATACAGTACATGGGGGCAACTGTACTGGCTACCTACCTATGCTAGGGGCAAATATATTGGCTACCTACCTATGCTACTGGCAACTATACTGGCTACCTACCTATGCTACTGGCAACTATACTGGCTACCTACCTATGTGTAACGATTGGTGTCAGCACGCAGAGAGAATCTGATTCTTGGCGATCTGCAGTACCACCAAGAATGCAGATATACGCCTGATTATATATGATCTGCAGAATCAGCGATACTACAGATGTATTGCTAACCTCTGGACACCAGAATAGTGAGAGTGTTTGGTGCAACAGTAACAACTCTGAGTGGAAACCACCAGAGGAGCTGGCGGCCTAAGACTCCTGAGGGATTCACCCCGGACTGTGGGTGATATTCCTGTAGCCTGTGGACCCCTAGGCGAGGGACCGAGGCTGGGTTGCAGGAAGCCCTGCAGCTAATATGAAAGGTATTGCCCTGGACAGGGCTAATGTAATACAGTAATAGTACAATCCTAGTCTGGGTGTGAGGTCTGTAGTCACAACACCCTGGAACTAGTCTGGAGCATAACATAAATTATAATACAATTCCCTAGTCTTGGGTGTGAGGTCCGTGATCGTCAACACCCTTGAACTAGTCTGGAATATAACACAAAGACAATACAGTTCCCCTGTCTTGGGTGTGAGGGCCTTGATCTCAACACCCTGGAACTATGATAGAGAATACACAGAAGATACACAGTATTCCTAGTCTGGGGTGTGAGGGCCTTGATCTCAACACCCTGGAACTGGTCTAACAAATAAACAGTACAAGGTAATCTAGCTCAGTGTGAATTCCCAAGTCCCCCTGGTTCAAACACACTGTAAGGATCTGACTATGGTCTGAATGCTTCCACAAAGTGTTTGCAATGACAGACAACCAGCAACTGACAAGCAAGCAGAATATATAGTAGCTGAACTCTGCTGCCCCGCCCGAGCCACTCAGCCAATCATGAGTCCAGCAGGAATCAGCTGATCGTCCTGATCAGCTGACACTTCCCCTGCTGGTATAAAGGTCCTGACTTCTGGCCCGCGCGCGCGTAGCTCTTCATCCATCTATCTGGACTAACAGACCCAGCCACTCCAAAGGCACGCTGCTGCGTACAAACTGCCACCTTGGACGTGGAAACAGCAGCTTTGCTATTAGAACATGCGGCGGCTTTTCCGCGTTCTGTCACACTACCAGACGCGTGCCTACACGTGCAAACCGCCGCGTTGGACGCAGAATCAGCTGCCTTGCTTTCAGCAGACGCAGCGGCTTTTCCACGTTTTCTCACACTATGCTACTGCCAACTATACTGGCTACCTACCTATGCTAATGGCAACTATACTGGCTGCCTTCCTATACTGGGGCAACTATACCTGGCTGCCTACCTATGCTGGCTACCTATACTGGAGGCACATACTTGGGTGGATTACCTATAGACTTACCTATAGACTTATACTTGAATAATTGGAAGAATCCACCTTGTGAGGGTCAAAGTTTGGGGGTCGACTTATACACGGCGTTGACTTGTATTCGAGTATATACCGTAACACTGTAATTCAAGACCCCGGGGAATATTTGAAGAAAGTGAAACTGCCCGAGATTGGAGGAGAGATGAGGGCAATGTTAGATGCCCCAATATCGGAGTTAGAATTTAAAGAAACAGTGCAGAAATTGAAAAAGGGAAAAAGTCCAGGCCCGGATGGATTCCCAGGGGAATTTTATGAATATGTAGCAGAGGAGGTGGCTCCGTTAATTTGCAACCCTGTTAATCAGGATATATCTCCTATAACCTTTTCTAAAGAAACTAATATGGCTTTTATTTCTGTAATCCCAAAAAAGGGGGAAAACTTAGAAAACTGTAATCAGTATAGGCCTATATCTCTGATTAACACAGATGTAAAAATGTATTCGAGAATTTTGGCTTCCAGACTAGAGGATGCCACAGAACATATTATGAGTAAGCAACAGAGCGGTTTTAGGAAAAATAAACTCATTCAGGAAAATATTTATGCAGCCATCGGCTTTATTCATGACTGTAAGAAAAAAAAGGAAGAAGCTATAGTAGTAACAGTGGATGCCGAAAAGGCGTTTGATAGAATCTCAAGAGAATTTATGTTTAAAACCTTACAGAAATATGGATTTACAGAGACATTTATTAATAGAGTTAAGAAACTTTATGAGAACCAGTCATCAAGTGTAAAGCTGAATGGTTGCGCAGCAAGAAGCTTTAGATTACAGAATGGGGGACGTCAGGGGTGCCCGCTGTCTCCTGCTCTCTTCAATCTCTGTGTAGAACCGATTATTAGTCTAATTCAGAACGATCCCCAGATAGAGGGCATGTCATTAAAAGGAACAGAATTAAAACTATTAGCATATGCAGACAATATACTACTGACCTTAACAAAGACAATAAGTTCATTGAAGAAAACCTGGGAATTATTGGAGGAATTTAGTACCCATTCAAATTTTAAAATGAATAATGGAAAGACTAAGATTCTGAATATAGGGTGTTCAAATGAGACATGAATAGCAATCCAAAAAACAAAGCAATTGGGATGGTGCGAAAATTCTGTCAAATACCTAGAGATCATGTTGAGTAGCAACCCAAATATGTTTTTTTCTGATAATTTTCCCAGTTTAGTTAAGAATTGTAAGGGGATATTTAGGGGAGCTGACCGCCCCTGTTTTAACGCCCTAGGAAGGATAGATATTATCAAGATGCTAATCCTGCCAAATATTCTATATGTGCTCCAATGTCTCCTGGTAGCTTTACCACATCATTGGTTTATGGATTGGAACAATATTTTTCAAAAATTTATTTGGGACAATAAAAAACGTAAAATTAAATATGCACAGCTGATGAGGGAGAAAGAACAGGGAGGAATGGGCGCCCTGGACATCGAAACCTATTATAAAAGTATTCATATATCAAGAGTGATAGATTGGAGGATAGGTTCCGAGGAGAAACAGTGGGTTATGACAGAAGAGGGTGAAATAGATTTTAATTTTATATTTACATGGATACCGGGGAACATTCGGGCTATAAAACACGGGGTTACACACCCGCTTATTGGCCCAACACTTAAGATTCTATATGACCTTATGGCGGATTGGAATAGGAAGGCTGGTGCCTCCCCCTGGTCACACTGAGAGATAATGTGGAATTTCCACAAGGTAACCAAAGAAATTGGTTTGTCTCTAACAGACTGGACAGTGAGACTCGGATCTTGGATCTAATAGGCGATCACAAGCTGAGAATCAATGGTCATCTGGGAGGGGAGAATAATATTTGTCCATGGGATAGATTGCAAATTAACAACTTTTTGAGAGCATTGGATAAGAAAAGACGAGGTATAAGACCAAATATAAATATGGTAGAAAAATGTATTTTTTTCAAAGAAAGACCGGCAAAATTATTATCACGGGTATACAAATTTATCCTCGGGGAAAAGCCAGAGAAACCCCCTGTGTGGCAAATAAAATGGGAAAGGGATGTAAGAAGTAATTGGGGAAAAGAATTATGGCATAAGATCTACCAGATTATTTGGAAATATCCAAACCGTAAGTGTCAACTTTCTCAATATAAAATATTGTCCAGATGGCACCTTACCCCGGCAAGATTGGCTAAATTCTCCAAAGATGGTGTAGATCGCTGCTGGAGGTGTGACCTGGGGGGAGGTGACCAGATTCATATGTGGTGGGCCTGCCCTCAGGTGCACAGTCCTGGCAAATAATAGAGGGTTTTTGGAGCAAATATACGCAAAAAAGCATATATATAGGATGTCTAGAAGCAGTATTTAGAATTGTAGAAAGTTAAGAGAATATTCAATTAAAAGAATTAAGAGAAATTGGGAGCTTGGTAGCACGAAATATCTTAGCAAAGCAATGGAAAGATAAGAACCCACTAGATTTTGAGACGTGGTTTGCTGGGATGTGTTTCTTTTGGGAGGAGGCCTTTGAGGAGGGGACAGAGAATATAAGGGAACCAAATAAGATAAAAGGACTGAATGATTTCTGGATGGACCTGATATGGAGGGAGGACGCCTCAATAGAAAACAGAAGGGATGACCTGGCTAATAGGTAAATGAGTGTGCTGTGGATTGAATGGTGAAAGAAGAATGAGGGAGGGAAGGGATGGAATGAATGAGGGATGAATGGTAAGTTTGGGTTATGGGGGTGGGTATGTTTGTTTAGCTTAAAAGTGGAGTTTGAGAGATGAGGGGAAGGGGGGGGTGTAGGAGGGAAGATTTTGTTGTTTTGTTTTGGGGCCTATAGTGTACTCAGCCCTAGTAAGGTATCTTACGTTATTAATTTGGTTTACTCGATGGTTAAAAAAAAATAAGACTAATTATCGAACTATGATGCAACTAATAGCCAGACACAAGGAGTCTTTCAATGAAGCCCGAATTATGGTCTGACAAGGGCGATGTTAAGCCAAGCTGATTTCGAAAAATAAAAATAAAAAAATAAAAAACAGTGGAGGATGTTTCTACCCAACCAAATCCACCTCTGCATTCAGATTCTGACGCTGAAGACCAAATCAATTTTCAATTTTCCTTGGTTGAACCTCTGGTGAACGCCAAGAAGTAGGGAAATATTACCCTTATTTAACCAAATCTGGTCCTTCTTTTCCATTGATGAAAGAGATTAAAGGAGTTATTGTCGATGAATGGAACAAGACTGAAAACAAGTCTTTTACCAACAAATGAGCAAAACTCTATCCATTTGAAGACGTTGATGCAGAGTCTCTACAAATTTCTCCTTTAGTTGATGCCTTGATAACTAGTCTAGCTAAACACGTCACGCTACCCATGGATAATTCTGTTTCTTTCCAAGATGTACTTGATCGGAAAATGGAAAATGAATTAAAATATCGTATATATCTTCAGGAGCAGCTTGTAAAACTTCAATTGCTCTAACTTCATTATCAAGAACCATGAGAATTTGGACTAATAATATAGAGGAAGCAGTAAAGACGGGCGCCGACGTGGACCAAATAGTTTCAGCTGGAAGATTTAAAGATAGCATCTGATTTTGTGGGGAAGCGGCCATTGATGGAGTGAGAGCATCATCAAGGTCAATGTTGTCATCAGTTACAGCCAGGAGAGCCCTTTGGCTAAAACCTTGGAAAGCAGATAACTCATCAAAACAAGAGTCCATCTAGGTCATTAACGTCAATCAATAATCATCACCAGCCGCCAAATACATACAGTAATACTTTATTAACAAAGTAACAAATAAAATCAATTAAAACCATCTAGTGCACAGGTAGGACATTGTGGATTAAATATACTTAAATACATGGTACAGTACAATATTTGTCATATTTGCAGAGAGCTGGTAGGCAATAAATTCCGCAAGCTAAATCAATTTCCATAAACCTTCCATTTAGTCTGAAGACCTTCTGGAGAATTGACTGGGTCACGGAAGGCGTGAAGGGGCATGGGAAGGCAGCGAATCCACTTTTGCAGATCTAGGTGCGGCTTTACTCATAACAAACTTCAGACTAAATGGAAGGTTTATGGAAATTGATTTAGCTTGCGGGATTTATTGCCTACCAGCTCTCTGCAAATATGACAAATATTGTACTGTACCATGTATTTAAGTATATTTGATCCACAATGTCCTACCTGTGCACTAGATGGTTTTCATTGACTTTATTTGTTACTGGGACAAGTCCTTAATAAAGTATTACTGTATATATTTGGCGGCTGATGATGATTATTGATTGACGTTAGTGGCCTAGATGGACTCTTTTCTTAGATACATGAGATTTAACAGGTTCATGGCATTTGCCCTTCTGGTGGGCTTTTTGCTCTCTATTTGTTGTGTTAGAACTCATCAAAACAAAACTGGGTCAAAATTCCTTTTGACAGAAAGTTTCTTTTTGGAGAAACCATCTCCAGGAAGAAAGGAGGAAAAATCGTGTCAAATTCCTCAAGACAGACAATTCAGGAAACAGAAATACAATCAGAAGCCTCCAACTCAGTTTCAAAACCTTAAAAATCTACGTTCTTACAAGCCTGGTAAAGAATACCAAAGAAAGTGGCAGCCAGCCCAAACTGCTCAAAGTCTGTTAAGAATGCTGCTGCTACTCGTCCGACTCAGGGAAAGTCCTTTTGAGCCCCTGTCTGTCCACACTCCTTCTGTGGGAGCGAGGCTTCTAGCCTTCGCTCAAGTGTGGGCAGACAGGGTTTCAAATCCTTGGGTTTTGACGACAATCAGCAAAGGTCACCGTTGGAAGTTCACAACTATTCCAAAAAACATATACCTACCGACTTGACATCTGTCTTCAAGAGAAAAAAGAAAATGTTTAATAGAATACATCAAGCTTCTAGTTTACCAAGATGCACTACAAGAAGTTCCTTCCTCTCAAAGAGGCAAAGGTGTCTACTCGCCTCTCTTCTTAGTGGCCAAAAAAAACGGCGATTGGAGGCCGGTAATAGGCTTAAAGCAATTGAACAAACACATTCTTCTTCCGAGATTCAAAATTGAATCATTACAGTTGATTATCCTTTCCGTGCAACCAAACGATTATATGACTTCCATCGATCTAAAAAATGCATACTTCCACATCCCGATACATCCCCAATATCAGTCTTACCTCAGGTTTGTTCTTCAAGATATACACCTTCAGTTCAGGGCTCTTCCTTATGGACTGTCAACCTCTCCCAGGACTTTTTCCAAAGTTCTCCAAGCATCCATAGCACTACTCCGAGACAAAAAAATAAGAATTTTTCACTATTTGGACGGCATTTTCATTTTGGCCAACTCTCGTCATACTTCTACTTCAGCAGACTCAAACTGCTCTGATTTTGTTACAAGAGATGGGATGGATCATCAATTTCCCCAAAAGTCAGTTAAGCCCTTCCAGAGAGATGATATATCTAGGAGCATACTTCAACACCATCAGCAATACAGTGTCGCTTCCTTATTCGAAAATCCCTTCCATTGCTCAGTGGATTTTAAAAGCTCTCTGTGTTCAACATATATCAGCCAAAGAATGTTTACAACTACTGGGGACTCTGTCTGTGGCCATTCCGATGGTCAAATGGTCACACTGGAATATGAGCGGCTTCCAGTTGCCATTCCTACATCGGTGGGACAAAACATTTACAGCAGAGAATCATAATTTCTCCATCAATGAAAGAATCTCTCCTCTGGTGGACGGAGGAGAAGCATCTCCTGACAGGTTTTTCTTTATTTCCAACACAGTGGGTGTTTGTCACGACCGACGCCAGCCTCTTCGGATGGGGTGCATGGTGCCAAGATCAAATAGTCCAATCTCGGTGGCCTTGCCAGCCTGTGTCGAGAAGTTCCAATCTCTTAGAATTACAGGCAGCACGTCTAGCCTTGCAAACCTTCTCACATCTTCTGAAGGGGAAAGCAGTTTGTATTAAAACAGACAACACAACCACAGTCACTTACATTCAGAATCAAGCACAATCTTGTCCCAAGAAGTGAAACAGCTGTTTGTCTGGGCAGAACTGAATCTATTATATCTTCGAGCGATGTATGTACCAGGTCATCTCAACACAAAAGCGGATTATCGGTCAAGAAAAACAAAACACAACAACGAATGGTCTTTGGATCAGCAAGAATTTCTTCATCTGACTCACAAATTGGGACTTCCGGGTTCTAGACCTGTTTGCATCAATTCAAAATCACAAGTTGCCCCAGTTCTTTTCAAGGAATCCTTGCCCATCAGCATTAGCAGTGGATGCTCTGGTACAACCATGGCCACCAAATCTCCTATATGCCTTTCCTCCAGTCCCATTGATATTTTGTTTTCTCCGGAAACTAATGCAGGAGAAGTTTACAGTGCTGGCAACTCTTCCTTATCGGCCGCACAGGATCTGGTTTCCGCTCCTATTACAGTTGGCTCAAATGAAACCAATCTTCCTTCAGAACTCACCAAATCTGTTATCCCAAGTAGTGTTGGGCGAACACCTAGATGTTCGGGTTCGCGAACGTTCGCCGAACATCGCCGCGATGTTCGGGTGTTCGACCCGAACTCCGAACATAATGGAAGTCAATGGGGACCCGAACTTTCGTGCTTTGTAAAGCTTCCTTACATGCTACATACCACAAATTTGCAGGGTATGTGCACCTTGGGAGTGGGTACAAGAGGGAAAAAAAATTAGCAAAAAGAGCTTATAGTTTTTGAGAAAATCGATTTTAAAGTTTCAAAGGGAAAACTGTCTTTTAAATGCGGGAAATGTCTGTTTTCTTTGCACAGGTAACATGCTTTTTGTCGGCATGCAGTTATAAATGTAATACATATAAGAGGTTCCAGGAAAAGGGACCGGTAACGCTAACCCAGCAGCAGCACACGTGATGGAACAGGAGGAGGGTGGCGCAGGAGGAGAAGGCCACGCTTTGAGACACAACAACCCAGGCCTTGCATGAGGACAAGAAGCGTGCGGATAGCAATTTGCATTTTGTCGCCATGCAGTCATAAATTTAATACAGATGAGAGGTTCAATAAACAGGGACCGGAAACGCTAACCCATCACAGATGTTCATTGTTCATGTTACTTGGTTGGGGTCCGGGAGTGTTGCGTAGTCATTTCCAATCCAGGATTGATTAATTTTAATTTGAGTCAGACGGTCTGCATTTTCTGTGGAGAGGCGGATACGCCGATCTGTGACGATGCCTCCGGCAGCACTGAAACAGCGTTCCGACATAACGCTGGCTGCCGGGCAAGCCAGCACCTCTATTGCGTACATTGCCAGTTTGTGCCAGGTGTCTAGCTTCGATACCCAATAGTTGAAGGGTGCAGATGGATTGTTCAACACAGCTATGCCATCTGACATGTAGTCCTTGACCATCTTCTCCAGGCGATCGGTGTTGGAGGTGGATCTGCACGCTTGCTGTTCTGTGTGCTGCTGCATGGGTGTCAGAAAATTTTCCCACTCCAAGGACACTGCCGATACCATTCCCTTTTGGGCACTAGCTGCGGCTTGTGTTGTTTGCTGCCCTCCTGGTCGTCCTGGGTTTGCGGAAGTCAGTCTGTCAGCGTACAACTGGCTAGAGGAGGGGGAGGATGTCAATCTCCTCTTTAAAGTCTCCACAAGGGCCTGCTGGTATTCTTCCATTTTGACCTGTCGGACTCTTTCTTCAAGCAGTTTTGGAACATTGTGTTTGTACCGTGGATCCAGAAGGGTATAAACCCAGTAATTGGTGTTGTCCAGAATGCGCACAATGCGTGGGTCGCGTTCAATGCAGTCCTAGGCCGAAGAGGTCATAGCCTAGGGTCACAAAAACCTGTTTATTTGGGCTATTTCAATGGTAGTGATGGTGACGTACATAAATCTCAGCCATGGCCGTTAGCAACGTCTGAATTTCACGAAATGTCTCATGCAGGTAGAATACATATTGTTAGACTTGGATTCCAAAGATGGGGTCCCTACATCTCTGCAAACCAGAGTTACAGGGGTCCAAAATTGGTAAAATCCCCCATAGACTTTCATTGCCTCCCTATTTCACTTTCCAAAATCTCACATCTTTTCAAAGGGCAATGGCTCAGCAGTACCAAATTTTCTAGCATTGTAGGGACCCTTAGGGGGATCATGACTGGTGAGTTTTGACACTGCTGAGCCATTGCCCTTTGAAATGGTGTGAGATTTTGGAACGGTAAATAGTAGGCCCAATGAAAGCCTATAGGGGATTTTACCAATTTTGGACCCCTGTAACTCTGGTTTGCAGAGATGTAGGGACCCCATCTTTGGAATCCAAGTCTAACAATATGTCTTTTACCTGCATGAGACATTTCGTGAAATTCAGACGTTGCTAACGGCCATGGCTGAGATTTATGTACGTCACCATCACTACCACTGAAATAGCCCAAATAAACAGGTTTTTGTGACCCTAGGCTATGACCTCTTTGGCCTAGGGGCCCGAAACTCACCAGTCATGTTCCCCCTAAGGGTCCCTACAATGCTTGAAAATTTGCCACTGCTGATCAATTGCCCTTTGAAAAGATGTGAGATTTTGGAACTGTAAATAGGAGGCCCAATGAAAGCCTATGGGGGATTTTACCAATTTTGGACCCCTGTAACTCTGGTTTGCAGAGATGTAGGGACCCCATCTTTGGAATCCAAGTCTAACAATATGTCTTCTACCTGCATGAGACATTTCGTGAAATTCAGACGTTGCTAACGGCCATGGCTGAGATTTATGTACGTCACCATCACTACCATTGAAATAGCCCAAATCAACAGGTTTTGTGACCCTAGGCTATGACCTCTTCGGCCTAGGGGCCCGGAACTCACCAGTCATGTTCCCCCTAAGGGTCCCTACAATGCTAGAAAATTTGCCACTGCTGATCAATTGCCCTTTGAAAAGATGTGAGATTTTGGAACTGTAAATAGGAGGCCCAATGAAAGCCTATGGGGGATTTTACCAATTTTGGACCCCTGTAACTCTGGTTTGCAGAGATGTAGGGACCCCATCTTTGGAATCCAAGTCTAACAATATGTCTTCTACCTGCATGAGACATTTCGTGAAATTCAGACGTTGCTAACGGCCATGGCTGAGATTTATGTACGTCACCATCACTACCATTGAAATAGCCCAAATCAACAGGTTTTGTGACCCTAGGCTATGACCTCTTCGGCCTAGGGGCCCGGAACTCACCAGTCATGTTCCCCCTAAGGGTCCCTACAATGCTAGAAAATTTGCCACTGCTGATCAATTGCCCTTTGAAAAGATGTGAGATTTTGGAACTGTAAATAGGAGGCCCAATGAAAGCCTATGGGGGATTTTACCAATTTTGGACCCCTGTAACTCTGGTTTGCAGAGATGTAGGGACCCCATCTTTGGAATCCAAGTCTAACAATATGTCTTCTACCTGCATGAGACATTTCGTGAAATTCAGACGTTGCTAACGGCCATGGCTGAGATTTATGTACGTCACCATCACTACCATTGAAATAGCCCAAATAAACAGGTTTTTGTGACCCTGGGCTATGACCTCTTCGGCCCAGGGGCCCGGAACTCACCAGTCATGTTCCCCCTAAGGGTCCCTACAATGCTAGAAAATTTGCCACTGCTGATCAATTGCCCTTTGAAAAGATGTGAGATTTTGGAACTGTAAATAGGAGGCCCAATGAAAGCCTATGGGGGATTTTACCAATTTTGGACCCCTGTAACTCTGGTTTGCAGAGATGTAGGGACCCCATCTTTGGAATCCAAGTCTAACAATATGTCTTCTACCTGCATGAGACATTTCGTGAAATTCAGACGTTGCTAACGGCCATGGCTGAGATTTATGTACGTCACCATCACTACCATTGAAATAGCCCAAATAAACAGGTTTTTGTGACCCTAGGCTATGACCTCTTCGGCCTAGGACTGCATTGAACGCGACCCACGCATTGTGCGCATTCTGGACAACACCAATTACTGGGTTTATACCCTTCTGGATCCACGGTACAAACACAATGTTCCAAAACTGCTTGAAGAAAGAGTCCGACAGGTCAAAATGGAAGAATACCAGCAGGCCCTTGTGGAGACTTTAAAGAGGAGATTGACATCCTCCCCCTCCTCTAGCCAGTTTTACGCCGACAGACTGACTTCCGCAAACCCAGGACGACCAGGAGGGCAGCAAACAACACAAGCCGCAGCTAGTGCCCAAAAGGGAATGGTATCGGCAGTGTCCTTGGAGTGGGAAAATTTTCTGACACCCATGCAGCAGCACACAGAACAGCAAGCGTGCAGATCCACCTCCAACACCGATCGCCTGGAGAAGATGGTCAAGGACTACGTCAGATGGCATAGCTGTGTTGAACAATCCATCTGCACCCTTCAACTATTGGGTATCGAAGCTAGACACCTGGCACAAACTGGCAATGTACGCAATAGAGGTGCTGGCTTGCCCGGCAGCCAGCGTTATGTCGGAACGCTGTTTCAGTGCTTCCGGAGGCATCGTCACAGATCGGCGTATCCGCCTCTCCACAGAAAATGCAGACCGTCTGACTCAAATTAAAATGAATCAATCCTGGATTGGAAACGACTATGCAACACTCCCGAACCCCAACCAAGTAACATGAGCAATGAACATCTGTGATGGGTTAGCGTTTCCGGTCCCTGTTTATTGAACCTCTCATCTGTATTACATTTATGACTGCATGGCGACAAAACGCAAATTGCTATCCGCACGCTTCTTGTCCTCATGCAAGGCCTGGGTTGTTGTGTCTCAAAGCGTGGCCTTCTCCTCCTGCGCCACCCTCCTCCTGTTCCATCACGTGTGCTGCTGCTGGGTTAGCGTTACCGGTCCCTTTTCCTGGAACCTCATATATGTATTACATTTATGACTGCATGCCGACAAAAAGCATGTTACCTGTGCAAAGAAAACAGACATTTCCCGCATTTAAAAGACAGTTTTCCCTTTGAAACTTTAAAATCGATTTTCTCAAAAACTATAAGCTCTTTTTGCTAATTTTTTTTTCCTCTTGTACCCACTCCGAAGGTGCACATACCCTGTAAATTTGGGGTATGTAGCATATAAGGAGGCTTTACAAAGCACGAAAGTTCGGGTCCCCATTGACTTCCATTATGTTCGGAGTTCAACATCGCGGCCATGTTCGGCCCGAACCCGAACATCTAGATGTTCGCCCAACACTACACGTGACCCGTTCGGCCAATCACAGCGCTAGCCGAACGTTCGAGTAACGTTCGGCCATGCGCTCTTAGTTCGGCCATATGGCCGAACAGTTTGGCCGAACACCCTCAGGTGTTCGGCCGAACTCGAACATCACCCGAACAGGGTGATGTTCTGCAGAACCCGAACAGTGGCGAACACTGTTCGCCTAACACTAATCCCAAGGAATGGTATTCCATCCAGCTCCGCACAAACTACACTTAGCAGCATGGATATTGAAAGGGAAAGGCTCTTAAACTTAGGTTGTTCGCATTCGGTTGTGCAAACTCTTCTTAAATCAAGAAAGCCATCAACTAATGCTGTATATAAAAAGATCTGGTTCAAATTTATGGATTTTGCTTCAAAATTTTCTTTTGATCCTTTATCACCTTCAGATAATAATGTGCTGGACTTTTTACAAGCAGGTCTAGATATCGGAACCTCCTACAACACACTAAAAGTTCATGTAACAGCCCTATCTTCCTTGTCTGGTCAGAAATGGGCCTTTAATCCCTCATACAACAATTTTTAAAGGCTACACTAAAGATAAATCCACCAAAGAAAAGTATTATCCAAAACCAGTTGTATTAGACTAATTGAGTTCATCTCCTTTTTATCCTGTGGATTCCTGTTCCATATCCAATCTTACTCACACGTTGGCTTTTCTTCTAGCCATAACTTCAGCAAGAAGAGTTTCTGAAATTCATGCTTTAGGTTGCAAAGAGCCTTTTTTAGTATTCTACCAAGACCGAGTGACACTAAGACCAGTGGCATAGCTTTTACCTGAGGTGGTTACAGTCTTTCATCTGGACAATGAATGGACAATTCCTGCCCTTTTTAATAAGGATGATCCCTCCAAAGAACATCCTCTAGATCTAGTATCTTTATTTAAAAAGTATCTAACCATGTCTGAATATTTTAGACAGTCAGATCATTTGTTACTGATCCCAACAGGTTGTAGGAAAGGTAAAGAGGCCTCGGCAAGAACTATTGCTTCCTGGATTTGAGGAATTCTTTGTAAAGCATATAAGTCTAAGCGACTTTCTCCTCCAGCACATCCTTCGGCCCATTCAACCAGAGGCATGGCTTCTTCTTGGGCGTCGCTGGCAGGTGTTTCATTACCAACGATCTGCAAAGCTGCAGGATGGTCTTCCTCTAACACCTTCATTGATCATTACATAATTGATACATCTTTACTAACTTCCTCTGTAGTTCGTCGATCTATTATTAATGCTGCTTGTACTGTTTAAATAAATAGTGTTTATGCATTCCCTAAAAAAGTAGCATGGAGAAGATCCGGCACTATAGTGTTTAATGCAGCAACAATTTGTAGACAGTGGCATAAAAAAGATGGTCATGATGAACATAGCAGAGCATAACATCCAAGCATAATAGCAAACAGTGGCGGTAGTGCCAAAAAATGTGTCTAACTTGGTACCTGGGTGTGGGTGGGAGGCAGCGGTGGTGGGTGCCAGAGGGTGCACGGCCCGACGACCGTTTCGCGTGGCTTACGCCAAGCTTTCTCTAAGGTGCAGGTGCAACAAATGCTGGAAGAGCGGCGGGGCATTTAAAGCCTGTTGGAAGTGTACTTCCGGTCCGCCGCAGTTGAATCCGCCCCTTCTGGAACTGCTGGCCAGAGTTGGCCAATCCCCAGCTGAGTATCGTGGGACGCATAAAGTGACGCATGCGCAGTCGCATGTACGCGTCAAGGTGACGTCCGCTCACGCTAATTAGCTTCGCAAGCGTCACTGGTGGGGGCGGGAACTATACCGTATGGACAGTCGCGTGCACGCGTCAAAATGACGTGCGTGCACGCTAACTAATCCTAACCCACATCAGCCTTATCGGCACACGGAGCTGCTGTGACACGCTCAAATCGCGTGCCTGATAAAAACCATAACAACCTCGGTGTTGCCAAAACAGATGGGAACATCGAGGGGAGGCAACTAGTAGTGGATGCACTCCAAGTGGATGGGTGGACCATTTCCACCAAGGACTGAAGCACAATGCGTCAATGCTGAGCTGCGGGGTAAGGCAGAGCCAGAGAGGGGAAGAGGAGGATAACAAGTGATACCCAAGAGGAAAAGAGTGGAAAATGGTGAGGTGTGAGTGGGGGATAAAAAGGATGAAAAAGGGAAAAAAAAGGGGGGAAGGGGTGCTTGGATACACCAAGTAGAAGAGAGGCTGCAGATCGCAGAACGGCCACCAAGTGGAGAGAGACAGACAATCTCTGAAGCGGCCCATCCTCCTTAATAGAACAAATTAATTGGTTCGTTAATTTTAATTCTAGTTTAGTATGATTCCGTTAAAAACCATCACATAATGTTGGTAAGAGGAATATAGATAAAAAATAGAGGATAAGGAACCGCTGAAGGACTGTAAGGGCAACAAGAAGCGGCCCAGGGGAAATGTACAGGGGTTCATAAAAGGAGCACAAAGAACCCCTGAAAAAATGATCAGGGGTCAAGAAAACAGGCAAGATCTACATAGTCGTTAAGACCCAAGGAACCCATTGCATCAGTGCGTAGGATCCAATGCGCCTCTTGTCTGAGCAATAATTTTTTCCTGTCGCCTCCTCTACGGGGGGCATCACAGGACTCAATGCAAGCAAATGACAAGAGATTGGGATTGCTTTGGTGAACAGTTGACATATGTTCAACAATCCTTGGGCATCCTTTGTTTTTAGGAAGCAAGCGTATGTGCTCCAGGATGCGTTCCTTCACCATCCTGGTGGTTTTGCCAATGTAGAATCTGTGGCATGGGCACCACAGAGCGTACACAACAAATTTTGTTCTACAGGTGGCAAAAAATGTGATGTTGTGTTGCACTGGGCCTAAAGTAAAAGACTTGCCAGTTCTCATGAACCGGCAGGCTTTACAAAAGCCGCATCTATGATTGCCTATGGAGGCGAAATCGCTCAGCCAAGTGCGTTGTGGATGCTCGCGAAAATCACTATGCACCAAAAGATCACCAATAGTTGGTGCTTTCTTAAAGGTGATTAGGGGTTGAGAAGGTAGAATACTTTTAAGAGTCGGGTCCTCCAAGAGAAGGGACCAATTTCTACTGAAGGCCCATTTAATTTGATTGGCCATAGGGGAAAAATCAAACGAGAAAACCCCTGACTGTTTAGTTGTGCTATCTCGCCTTCTCCTCTTGATAAGGTCTGATCTTTCCTTACCAAGGGCCCTATTAATGGCCAGATCAAGATTTTTTGCTTCGTATCCTCGAGTGAGGAGTCTTTGTTTCAATTCTTCTGCCTGATGGAGGAAGTCTTGAAGTGTGCTATTATTCCTGCGGAGTCGCAGGAATTGGCCATAGGGGAGAGAGGTGATAACGTGCTGAGGGTGGTAGCTTTTGCTATGTAAAATGGTATTGGAGGAGGTAGGTTTACGATAACCCTTTGTAACAATTTTCCCATCTGAAATGGCCAGTTCCAGATCAAGAAAGCTGACCTTATCAACTGACCATTCCATAGTGAAGAGCATGTTTACATCATTACAGTTTAAGTACTCCAAAAAACCTTGCAAAAGTGGAATACCACCCGACCAAAAGATCAAGACATCGTCCACGTACCTGGACCACATCCTCAAAGCCGAGCGATAAGGATTATTAGGGGAATGTATGTACAATTCCTCCCATGCCCCTAGAAACAGGTTAGCATAGGTACAAGCGACCGGAGTCCCCATCGCTGTACCGGAGACCTGCTGGTACCAAGCGTCCCCAAATAGAAAGGCGTTATGGGAGAGAATGAATTCCAAACATTCGCACACAAACGCATTGTAAGAAGCATCCTTTGCAGTGTATCTGTCAAGGAACATCCTCACGGCGCTGATACCATCAGCATGTGGGATTCTACTATAAAGGCTGGTGACATCAATGGTCACCAACAGGTCTCCCTCAAACCACGATGAGGACTCAAGGCCCTCCAACACATCTATGGTGTCTCCAAGGTGTGAGGGGACATGAAGAAGTAGAGGCCGGAGGATGTGATCCAGGTACCTGGAGAGTCTCTCCGTGACCGCCCCCAGGCCTGAAACAATTGGTCGGCCTGGGGGATCGGTCAGGGATTTATGGATCTTAGGAAGGCAGTACCAGACGGGTTTAACTGGAAAAGCAGGAAGAAGATTGTTAGCTAATGCATGAGTGAGGAAGCCTTGTTCGGCTCCTCTCCTCAACAGTGATCTCAGAGCAGAGTGGTACAAAGTGGTAGGATCTTTTTTCAGTGGTTTGTAAGTGGAAGTGTCAGACAGCTGTCTCTCAGCTTCCATTTTGTATCTCTCCGTAGATAAGATCACCACTGATCCTCCTTTATCTGCTTTGCGAATAGTGAGGTCGGGACGTTTCCTCAACCACCGCAAAGCATTGCTCTCTACCGGGGATAGATTGGGGGCTGACATGGGGTAGAGTAGGGCCTTAATTTCATTATCGATTTGTTTTTCAAATTGGTCAATGCATGAGCCTGCTTGTGTCGGGAAAGGCGTAATGGACCTACAAGGCCTGAACTTTGTGTCCTCAGTTACCGGTACATCAACCAGTGCTGATTCTACCAAAAGTTCGTTCAGAGCTGTGATTTCGCCAAGTTGAGTTTCTTTCAATGAGCCTGTAGGGCTAAACCCTAGAGTTCCTACAGAAGTTAGATCAACTTTTTCAGAACTTCTCAGTAATAGCGTATCTTCTGTATTCATTTTCCCGAAGTGATGTTGCATATTGAGTTTCCTCACTCCTTTATAGAGGTCGACCTTGAAACGGGAATAGTCAAATTGTTGTGTCAAGGAGAAATTTAGGCCCTTATTAAGGAGGCTCTCGACTCCATCCGGTAGATCAACTGTTGTCAAATTAATTACATTAGTTTTGATGTTAGAAGGCATTTCGATTAATGGATCGTTTTCCTCTTCTTGCCCCTGCCTCTTGGTTTGTCTTCCCAGGTAACTCTTTTGTTTCTTTCTCCCTCTTCCTCGTCTGGTGCGCCGCCTAAAGGGGCACCTGAAGGGTTTGCTGGAGGCTGCTTCTTGGGGTTACGTTTGGGACGCCGTTTAGGTACGTCCTCTCCGCTGGATTCAGAGTCTGTGGTCCAATATCCCCTAGGTTTTTTAGGAGTATTGGGTTTACCTCTAGGGCCAAGGCCAAGGGGCTGTGCCCATGAAAAGACTCTCCCAAATTTGTAATCTTCTTTGTCACGGAGAAGTTTGTGCAGTTTCCGTGCTTTTATATTATCTTGTACTGTTGCTAATTTCTTATCAATTTTGTCAATTGAATCTTTAAATTGCTTCTCGGTCACTAGTTTCTTGAATTCCGCTTTATTCTCTGCGATTGCACTTGTCAACAGATCTAATTCGACTTTGCTTCTATTTTTTTCCCTTTTTCATCCTTTTATCCCCCACTCACACCTCACCATTTTCCACTCTTTTCCTCTTGGGTATCACTTGTTATCCTCCTCTTCCCCTCTCTGGCTCTGCCTTACCCCGCAGCTCAGCATTGACGCATTGTGCTTCAGTCCTTGGTGGAAATGGTCCACCCATCCACTTGGAGTGCATCCACTACTAGTTGCCTCCCCTCGATGTTCCCATCTGTTTTGGCAACACCGAGGTTGTTATGGTTTTTATCAGGCACGCGATTTGAGCGTGTCACAGCAGCTCCGTGTGCCGATAAGGCTGATGTGGGTTAGGATTAGTTAGCGTGCACGCACGTCATTTTGACGCGTGCACGCGACTGTCCATACGGTATAGTTCCCGCCCCCACCAGTGACGCTTGCGAAGCTAATTAGCGTGAGCGGACGTCACCTTGACGCGTACATGCGACTGCGCATGCGTCACTTTATGCGTCCCACGATACTCAGCTGGGGATTGGCCAACTCTGGCCAGCAGTTCCAGAAGGGGCGGATTCAACTGCGGCGGACCGGAAGTACACTTCCAACAGGCTTTAAATGCCCCGCCGCTCTTCCAGCATTTGTTGCACCTGCACCTTAGAGAAAGCTTGGCGTAAGCCACGCGAAACGGTCGTCGGGCCGTGCACCCTCTGGCACCCACCACCGCTGCCTCCCACCCACACCCAGGTACCAAGTTAGACACATTTTTTGGCACTACCGCCACTGTTTGCTATTATGCTTGGATGTTATGCTCTGCTATGTTCATCATGACCATCTTTTTTATGCCACTGTCTACAAATTGTTGCTGCATTAAACACTATAGTGCCGGATCTTCTCCATGCTACTTTTTTGTTGAATCTGCTGCTCTGCATCTGTCCTGAGCACATAGTGTTCTGGGTGTTTTTGACCTACCTACCCCGAGTGCCCGCCAACTCTCCTTCAATTTATGCATTCCCTCCCTGACCTATGTTTTTTTGTCTAGTTATATCCCATAGTATGCTGCTATGGAAGCACCAGGGAAACAGGAAAATTAATACTTACCTACAGGAAATTTTCCTTTCCTGGTGCGGTTCCATGGCAGCATATGGTCCCACCCAATGTCGGGGAGGACGATAGTTATTAGAATGGTGGGACTATGTCCTCAAAAAACGTATAGTTATGGTGTCCAATGGGGTTAGAGGGCGGGGCCAGAACCCATAGTATGCTTCCATGGAACTGCACCAGGAAAGGAAAATTTCCTGTAGGTAAGTATTAATTTTCCTGTATTTGTATAAATCATATATTTGACTGCATATATGAGCATCTAGATATTTTATTTTATATACGGTCCATTCCATATTACATAATACTGTAATCCTTTTAATGGTCTTTTCCATACAACCAATACTATCAACATTAATTTAGTAGTTGAAACAAGCTTCATAATTTTTAAAAATCATTAATGCCCTCCCTACAGTGTTTGCCATCTCCTGCAGCTTCAAAATAATATCTTCTGCATAAACCATTATTTCCTCCTCCTCTAACTCATTCCTTTGATACTTTGATACTTTGATCATTTTATATCTGCTGAATTAATGTTTCCAGTGCCAGATAAACAACAGCCGCCACACAGGGCACCCCTGCCTCACACCATTAGAGATCCAAACCCCCTCCATCTCCTCCTCGTTCACCTACACACTAGCTGCCTGATTCATAAATAGCCATTTTAGATTCTATCAATAAAAGGTGCAATGATTCCAAACCTTTATATACATAATTAAAAAAAAGTCTGAGCACAATTCCCAAATTGTGTACTATTCTTAAAATTTCCACTGGAATGCTTTATTTTTTCAATACATTTAGTGTTTTGTTTTGTTTCTTCAAATTATCTGATAATACATTTCCTGCTGTGTTTAGCCCCATATGAAATGTTGTAGATGCTACATTGGGCCTGATCCAATGCAGTTTTCCTCCTAGGTATTTCTATTTTATCACTATATACAGTATATCTTATCAATAAAATGCCTTTTAATCACCAGCACTTTTCACCTACTTTTCGGTACTTTTTCAGTTGCAGAGTATTGAAAATCTCCTAGGAGAAAAGTTAGGAGAAAAAGTGAACTGGATCAGGCCCATTATATTTTGCAGAACAATTATTGTTTAGAATTTCTTTTTTAAGTCTATTTTATTTATTTAAAGGGACCCTGAGCAGTACCTAGAATAAAAAAATGCACTTACCTTGGGCCTCCTCCAGCCCACCGTAGGCCACGAGGTCCCCCAGCATCCTCCTGGCTCCTGTCCATGTCCCTCCGGTGGCTCCCGTTACCGGTGACACCTGGGCCGGGTGTCGGGCGACTCTTCCAGGATCTTCATGCTCCTTGTCATCATGGCGGCTGGCGTGACAGGTCTGCGGATGCGCGGTCTAAAGTTAGAAAACCGTGCATGCGCAGACCTGTCACGCCGGCCGCCGTGATGACGCCGGGGGACCTTGCAGCCTACGGTGGGCTGGAGGAGGTCCAAGGTAAATGAAATGTTTTATTCTAGGTACTGTTCAGGGTCACTTTAAGCCCCTCTGCAGTTTGCCTTCTTTTGTGCATCTCCTGCCAATGCTATTATTTAGCTAATGTTAAATTAAAAAAATATTAACATTTTACAGCATTCTAGAAACTAAAGTGATCTTTCTAGTTCATAATTTTGTTTTAACAAACAGCACTTGACTCTTTCAGTATGTGTTCATGCCAAGATGTAAACAAATAAGTGATGTGTATGTGTTCAATTACAATTCAAAGTACACCTGAAGTGAGTATGGAGGCGATCATATTTATTTCCTCTAAACAATGCAAATTGCCTGCTTTTGTTCCTGATACTCTACCTCTAATACTGTTAGCCATAGACCCTGAACAAGCATGCAGATTAGACTGGATTTGCTCCATACTTGTTTCAGATGTAGGATTCAGACACTACTTGCATACACAAATATGCCTGTGCAGAGAGAAAACCATGTGCCTACTATGATCTCCAACAGCCTTGATATCACAGCCTCTCACCCTGTATATTAGCTTCCACACCACAGGCAGCAATAAGTGCACCAAATCCTTCACAACAAATTAATACTGAATCCTGCACACAAAATGCCTGACACCAGACTCTTGTTGCCACATTATAAGACAGCAAATCAAGCAAGTTGCTAAATCAAGCCATCAAACAGGCTCCAAGTTGGCCAAGCTATCTAAACATTGCCTGGTTTTACTCCCTCTTCCAGCCTGAACATCACAGCTGTGCTTCCTTAAACTGAGGGAACCCAACATAGTGTAAAACCATTTATTTGAATAACCTACAAATGGTAGTGAACTCACAGAAAGTCCAAGAATAAAAGTGCATCAATAAACATGCAGACTATCATGTATCATAAAGCTTGACTCAACTAGTCTCAAACATCAGTACTCATCAGGGACTAAAGACACACTTCCTGTTGGCATGCGTTAACTAGTTAACCACTAAGGAGAAGAACTAGTAGAGATAAAAAACACACAGGGACACCGGGAGCCCGATATCGTGTATTACCGTTGCGTAAGAGGATCTAATGTAGATAAAATATACTCACAATTCTAGGTTGCTGTTTAAGCAACCACCATAAGAACATGTGGGGAAGTACCGTCCCCACTCGGCCTTGTCAGGTCGCTGCTCCCGGGAAAAGAGACCCCTATAATGAGTTTACAGTAGGTCTGACCCCACGTAGTGGGGTGTTAGTACGTCTAAAACACTGTAGGAGGCGCCCTAAAGTCTCGTTATAAAATACAATACCAATTGATCACAGGTAAGCGTAATGCGTCTTACCTGTTATGAAGGCTCGTACACATACGGATCATATAAATTGAGTTTATTTATAGCACTATGGACTGGACAACGCGTTTCGCGACTGTAAATCGCTTCTTCAGGTCAAATAAAGTGCTTTAGAGAAAGGAATAGAAACATAGTGGCGCTTAGGCTAAAACATCTCATTTCATATAAAAATAACAATTAAAAAATAACAATTAACAGTCCAACATTAACATGTATAGGCATGACATTGAAATATATCCACGTATATATATACACATATACACCTCATCTCTGTTATCTAAGATCATAGATCATAAATAACTAATATATAAACATCCATATAAAAATATATAAAAATATATAGGTATATTCTAAATGAGATTAAAATATAGGCTAATATACCTAATATATACCAAATCCCTACTAATGTCAACTTACTAAACAAAAATGTGTCGATTTTAATAACTAAGTTCAGAATGTCTATTTGTGATCAATTGGTATTGTATTTTATAACGAGACTTTAGGGTGCCTCCTACAGTGTTTTAGACGTACTAACACCCCACTACGTGGGGTCAGACCTACTGTAAACTCATTATAGGGGTCTCTTTTCCCGGGAGCAGCGACCTGACAAGGCCGAGTGGAGACGGTACTTCCCCACATGTTCTTATGGTGGTTGCTTAAACAGCAACCTAGAATTGTGAGTATATTTTATCTACATTAGATCCTCTTACGCAACGGTAATACACGATATCGGGCTCCCGGTGTCCCTGTGTGTTTTTTATCTCTACTAGTTCTTCTACTTCACACGGATACTACACGCTTTTTGCTGGGATCCGTCACACAGAGGACGACCTGGTTTGAGACCTCGTCAATCAATCGAATCAGAAACCGCATACGGAGATGGAGCTATTAGGAGATCGCACCCTTCAAAGAGCGAGACTTTTCGATCAATTTAAGAAGACCAACTTTAGACCACGGGAAAACGAGGCATCGAGCGAATCTGCAGAGACAAGTACATCAGGGCAGGTCATACCTGACCTAAGCCCTCTATTTTTTGCTCTAGAGAAACTGTTAAAGACTGAATTTTTCAATATAGCAGATATTGAGATGCAAACTATTTATATAGAAGAGAAAATCTCACCAGGAGGCTTGAGAGTAATGACAGAATCCCCTTTTCCCAACGACCCGGTTTTTACCGAGGAATGGTATGAATACCTGGAAACATGTTCCAGGGGTATGATGGAAAGAATCACCACCAAGCGTAGATCCATCATTCAAGACCTCAAACCAGAAATAGAGAATAAAAAGCTGGAACTGGCTCCTTTCAGGGAGACCAGTGATTATAAATCCTTTTCCCATATATTATGTAACAAAATCAGCAGATTTGAGGTAGACATATCTGAAGGAAAATTGCACAAAATCAACAGGGACAGAAACTTATACCTACATAATAAACAAAGGAATACCAGGAAACAACACCCAATAGTACAGGGAAATGGTGTAGTCCCCCAAACACTCTCGGAGCCACACACCTCTACTGGCGTACACTTGAACACCAACACCAAGTCTCCTAATTCAGCCCCCAATCGACCACAACCTGACATGCCCCTAGATGAGGCCCCACCTGTTAGCACCACAGGAGGACTGACTGATCAAATGAAAAATATTCAGAGGAAGGATAAAAGACCCCTAACTAAGGACAAGATCGAGAGGAAACCGCCACCTAAACTCTCGCGGAAGAATCCAGTATCGAGAGTGAAGAACATGGAACACTCACCTACCCAGTCTACAAATCAGAAAAATGGAGCTACTAGTGAAAAACTGGGAACCCCGGCAAAGAGACGAAGAATATCAGAAGAAGAGGAAATATTCAGTACCCCACTAGCAAAACCCATGACGGAGCAGCGATCTACCTCCTTTGAGGAACTGCTGAATCTGAGCACATACAGTGACCAGGAGGAACCTGTATGCAAACTACACCATATGACAAATCAACATAAAAAACGACCACAGAATCCAGATGTTCCTAAACCTACAAATTTAGTTGAAGCCGGATTTCATCACACTCCAACACCATCCTTGATATCTAAAATACCGGTCTCGAATCGACCACACCAGAACATGAGAGGTCCGAAGAATAAGCAGATCACGGAGTTCTTCTTACCTAGCCAGGAACCAAGTAGTGGATCAGAATTTAATACAACCGGCTGTACATCCTCAAGCTCTTTTTTAGAGCTTCCTACAATCCTGGGGGAAACACCGATTTTAAGACCTCAAATTCCAAATCCAATAATACATTACGCACAGATGCACAGAGTCCCTTCAATGAATTTGGAAACGGAGGATCTGACAGATATAGAAAAAAGAAGAGAGGTAATAGAGGGGGAAGGAAATCCAAACGAATCCGAAAGGTTAAAAACGAAAGAGACAAAGAAGGTGAAACACACAAAGAAGGAGTAAAATCCATCTTCAATCTATCAGCGTACAAGCTAAATCATGCTGAGGAGACAGTTTTGAGTAAGGGTCTCTCCTTTTGCCCTTCCAGAAGAGCAAATTTATACGAATTATTCATTGATTTAAATAATTTTACAAGAAAGCTGACACTTAAGAGATACTTCGCAACAAAAAGGTTGAAGAACCAACCAGACAATAAGGGTAATAACCTCACCCCGATCATATTGGATACAGAAACCATGAATGGGATATATGTCAATGAAGATGACCTTAGAATGGAACAATATATTCACACTAACCTAAAGAATAAATCAAGTTTCTACCCTACATCTTACCGAGGACCCTATGTAGAGACGTTCTACACCCAAGTACTCGAAGAATTCAGAAAACTTGAAGATAAGGAAACCAAGTATAACATCACGAGAGATGAAGATAAGGCCCTCAAAAACCTTAAGGATAACCCAGCACTCGTCATCAGGGCAGCGGACAAAGGAGGAGGAATTGTGATCATGAATAAGAGTGACTACATTAGAGAAGCCGAAAGAATCTTGGGGGACCCCGATTATTATACTATATTGGACACCGACCCCACAGCCGAATATACAGAAGAACTAAAAACTTTAGTGAAAGCGGCTAGAGAGGAAGGGATAATAAGTAAAGCGGAGAAAGAATACCTTCTCATCGACAATCCTAGCACCGCCTACTTCTACCACCTTCCGAAAATACACAAGTCCCTGATAAACCCACCCGGCAGGCCTATCATATCAGGGATCAATTCCCTATCCTCTCACCTATCTGAACTAATAGATTTACACCTAAAATCATACGTACAAGAGCTCCCCTCCTATCTTAGAGACTCTACACAGCTCCTTTCTGAATTAGAAGCAGTCACTTGGAAATCGACCTACAGATGGTTAACAATGGATGTCACGGCACTATACTCCAACATACACCACCATGTGGGTCTACGGGCTGTTTGGTACTACCTAGGAATGGATGAAAACATGCCATATGAACAGAAAAAATTTCTACTTAAAGCTACTGAGTTCTCGTTGACTCATAACTACTTTAAATTTCTTGACACCTTGTACTTGCAGAGCCGGGGCACGGCGATGGGGGCAAATTATGCACCAAACTATGCAAATTTAACGATGGGGATGCTGGAGAAAGTCATGTTGGGCCCGAATAACCCATTTAATGGCAACATCATCTACTATCGCCGCTATATTGATGACCTCATACTGATCTGGGAAGGTAGCTCTGAATCAACCAACAAATTTGTTAGCTATATGAACGACAATACGTGGGGTATTTCGTTTACATCAAATACTAATGAACAGAAAATTGAATACTTGGATGTAGCCCTTTATATCGAAGACGGAGTAATTAAAACACGTAACCACTTCAAAAATGTAGACGCAAATGGATATGTCGACTATAGGAGCAGTCACTATAAGCCCTGGAGGAAGAATATTCCTTTCGGTCAATTTCTTAGAATTCGTAAAAACTGCACGGACCTAAGGACATATGATAATCAGGCCGAGATCTTGACCAATAAATTCAGACAGAAACATTTCCCAAAACCCCTGATCAAAGAAGCAAGATCAAGAGCCAGAAAAGCAGACAGACAGACCCTACTGAGAAAGAGGGTCAAAACTCAGAGTACCGACCAATCGTCTGAAGCACATTTTATAACCAGATTTGCAACGAATCATGCAGCTATCAAGAAGGCCCTCACTAAGCATTGGCAACTCCTCCGGAATGATCCATTCCTAAAGAATACTCTAGGAGATAAACCGAAATGTGTGTTTAGAAGGGCCAAAACGCTGAAAAACCATCTGGCCCCGAGTAGGATTAGATCCTCCGGGCCAACGGACAAAACAATGATCACGGTCAACGAAAAAGGAGTAGGAAAATGTGGAGTGAAGAGGTGCCTCTGCTGCCAAAGAATCTTGGATAAGAGTGAAGATTTCAAATCCTCAACAACGGGGGAAACTTTTCAGATAAAAGAACATATGACATGCGGCTCAAGATACATAGTATACCTGATTACGTGTACATGTAACCTCCAATACGTTGGCAGAACTACACAATCATGCAGAGAAAGATGGGGCCAGCACAGGCGCAATATCCTCAAGGGATACACAAAACATGGCCTTTCCCGACACTGCAAAGAAAACCAAAATTAGCTTACCTGGTAATGCTGTTTTTAATAACCCTCCAGGACAGGTGCTACATATGAGATTAGGGCCCGCCCCCAACAGGAAACACAAAGAACTAGCTCTCTATAAGTTCCACCTCTAATCTCTACCTGCCAGTACGTCTCAATTAACTGTTCCGATAGAATACCTTACATATTACATAAATATATACTTACAACTTACATAAACACATGTTTACAACATACCGTTATTTACGTGCACGTATAAGTCTTAGGGTGGGTCACCTGTCCTGGAGGGTTATTAAAAACAGCATTACCAGGTAAGCTAATTTTGGTTTTTTCCAATAACCCTCCAGGACAGGTGCTACATATGAGATGATATGCAATGAACAACACTAACCTTAGGGAGGGATCACAGCTTGAAGAACTTTCCTTCCAAAAGCCTGTTCTTCCGCCGATAGTAGATCCAACCTGTAGTGTCTGATGAAGGTGTTCACCGTCTTCCAGGTTGCCGCCTTGCAGATGTCGGTTGCCGTAGCTCCAGCTCTGTAAGCCCAGGAAGTTGCAACTGACCTAGCTGAATGTGCTGTTATATCCTTTGGACATGGTATACCTTTAAGTCTATATGCTTCATTAATGCAGATCTTGATCCATCTTGCTATCGATGCCTTGGACATACTTTTCCCTCTTGTTGCTCCAGAAAAGTTAATAAATAATGCTGTAGATTTCCTGAATTCCTTAGTTCTGTCAAGGTAATATAGTAAACATCTTCTGACGTCTAAGTTATGCCATCTCATCTCTCTGGGATCAGTGGCGTTTTTGCAAAAGGATGGCAATACAATCTCTTGCATCCTATTGGATATAGTAGCTACCTTTGGCAAGAATTCACTTGTCGTCTTCAGGACTACTCTATCATGAAAAACCATACAAAAAGGTTCGACTGAACTCAGGGCTTCCAGTTCACTTATCCTCCTTGCTGAGGTCATAGCTACGAGGAAAATTGTCTTAATAGTCAACAATCGTAATGAAATACTGCTCAACGGTTCAAACTCATCACTCATTAGAGTGTTTAACACTAAGGTTAAGTCCCATCTAGGATATGAACGTTTTATTACTGGTCTGGATCGTTCTACTGATTTCATAAATCTAATAACTAATGGTTCTAAGGCTAACCGCCTATTAAGAAAAACTGAAAGGGCTGCAACTTGCACCTTTAATGTACTTAATGCCAGCTTCTTGTTAATACCGTCTTGCAAGAATTCTAATACTGTCGCCAGTCTATTTGATCTCAGACCTACCTCTTTTTTCCAGCTACAAAAGGTTTTCCAATATTTTAAGTAAATAGCTCTTGTAACCTTCTTTCTACTATTTAATATTGTCTTTGTCACTCTGTCAGATAAACCTCTTTGTCTTAGGATTTGCCCTTCAGAAACCACGCTGTCAGCTGAAGATTGGGAATCTGAGTCAACTCGCCTTCTTTTCTTAGTACATTGTGTCTGTCTCTCAAATGGATCGGTCTGTCCACCAACATTGAATTTAGTATTGGGAACCAGAGTCGTTTTGGCCAATTGGGCGCAATCAATATCAGATACATTGCTGTCGTTCTTAGTTTCTGCAATACCATTGACAATAGAGGGATTGGAGGAAATGCATAGGCGATCTGAAAGTCCCATGTCTGGGCCAATGCATCTACTCCTAAAGCTCCTCTTGGGTCTAGAGAGAAGAACCGGGTGCAGTGCGTGTTTTCCCAATTGGCAAACAGATCTATCTGGGGATGTCCCCATCTCTGTGTCAATTCTCTGAATATTTTTGGATTTAGACTTAGCTCTGAATTTGACATCTTCTTTCTGCTTAATAGATCTGCCATAGTATTTAGAGACCCCTTGAGATGAACTGCTGAGATTGACTGAAGATTCTGCTCTGCCCAGTCTAATATCTGCAGCACCAGCCCTAGAAGCTGATCTGATCTCGTTCCTCCTTGTTTGTTCAAGTACATTACCACTGTAATGTTGTCCGAACGGACTTGTAGATGGTGGCCGTTTAATCTGTATGTCGTTTGTATCAAAGCTTCCTTTACTGCAAGTAGTTCTCGGAAATTTGATGATTGCGACATTACCTCCTTTGACCAAGTACCCTGTAAACAGATGCCTTCTATGTGGGCCCCCCAACCTGTGAGACTGGCATCTGTCGTTAGGATCTTTGTTACTGGACACCTCCACAGTCGACCTTGTGTAAGATTGTTTTCCTGAATCCACCAATCTAATGTCTGTTTTACCTCTATTGGTATGCAAAGAGTTTGGTCTAAAGCTGTATGAGCTCCCTTCCAGTTGTGTAGAAGCCATTGCTGAAGAGGTCTTATATGTTTCAGTGCCCAATATACTGAAGGTGCTGTGGAGGTTAAAAAACCGATCAGTCTCATTACCTGCCTTACTGTTGTAATAACTTCCTCCTGACATTGCTGTATCATTTTCTGAAGTTTTACTATCTTGTCCTGAGGGAGATACAATCTTTGTGAAATGGAATCTATCCTGAACCCCAAAAACTGAATTTCTTGTGTTGGGACTAGGTAAGACTTTTGATGATTCACTAACCACCCGGTTTGCTCCAATAGTCCTATCACCATCTCCTTGTGGTTCTCCAGACTCTGTATGCTGTCGGCTACCACCAACAAATCGTCCAAATAAGGAATTATTAAAATTCCCTTCAGGTGTAGAGCTCCCACAATCTCTGCCATGACTTTTGTAAAAATTCTGGGTGCCGACGAGATTCCGAATGGGAGACAGCAAAATTGAAAATGTTCCAGACCTACACTTGTCTTTACACTGAACCGAAGGAAAACTTGAGACTCTTTTCTTATTGGGATATGCCAATAGGCATCTGTTAGATCGATATTGATCATAAAACAATTTGGGGATAGAAGGTTTCGCATTGTGAAAACCGTCTCCATTCGGAATCTCTCGTACCTTATGAAAGGATTCAAAGGTTTGAGGTTTAGTATCAATCGATACTGCCCCGTGGGCTTTTTTTACCAGAAACACTCTGGAATAAAATCCCTCTCCCTCCTGATCGGAAGGCACTGTGCAAACCACATCTCTTGCGAGCATATCTTTCACAATCTGTCGCATGGCCCTCCTTTCCTCTGGTATTTTTGGAGCCTGAGTAACAATAAATCGTTTGGGAGGAGGACTGGAAAACTGAATTTTGTATCCATTCTCTACTAGATCTAGAATAAATTTGTTTCTTGTTATTTCTTTCCAACCTAATAGGAATGCTTTTAACCTTCCTCCCACCTTGTTGGCGTCATGGCTTATCTTTATTTTCCGCTGCTCTAAAGAGCGGATTTTTCTTGGTAAACGCCTTATTACCCATCCAAGGCTTACGCCTCTGTTGATCTCTGCCCTGTGTCTGATTCCTCCGAAAAAACGGTCTCTTTTTCGGCTCAAACTTCCTCTTTTTAGGAAATGTAGTTTTCTTGCTGGCTGTCCGCTCCAATACTTCTTGGAGTTGAGGGCCAAACAACAACTTTCCCTGGAAGGGAAGACTACAGGCTCTAGCTTTGGAAGCTTGACTACCCTCCCAAGTTTTTAACCATAAATTCCGACGTGCATTGTTTATTAATGCTGTAGATTTAGCTGTGACCCTTAAAGACTCTGAGGCTGCATCTATGACATAGTCATTGCCTCCTTCCACAACCTCAATTGCTTCTAAAATATCTTTTTTAGGGGCATCCTGCTCTACCAACTTCTTTATTCTCTCTAACCATACTGACATGGTGCGAGACACACAAGTTGTCGCCGCAGCCGGTTTAAAGTTAGTCGCACAGGCTGACCATGCCTTTTTTAGAGAGAATTCAATTCTCTTATCTCCTGGGTCTTTTAATCGACCCAAATCCTCAAAGGCTAACTCATTATCCTTCTCAACCTGACTAAAAGCTGCATCCAGCTTGGGACATGATTCCCATAACTTAGCATCCTCTTCTGAGAAAGGAAAACGCCTTTTGAATCCCTTTGAAATAAACAATTTCTTATCGGGTTCTTTCCACTGTAATGTGATTAAATTTTTCATTGAATTGTGGACTGGGAAACAAAGTTGCTCAGAGGGCTCCATACCCATATACAACTTATCATGTAAGGATTTCTCAGAGATCTTTTTCTGGGGTATATCAAGGGTTGAGTAAATTGCCTTCAACAATTCCTCCGTCTCTTCAGAAGCAAATTCAAACCTAGAAGACTTAAATGCATCCTCAGGATCTTCATAATCTGACAATTCTTCAGAAGATTTAGATTCTGGTTCACCAGTGTCATGGTGACTATCCTGCTCTTCCTCTGAGGAATAAATTATCCTGGGAGATTTACTCGTAGCCTTCTTGGGTTTAACAGGACGCACTGATTGTTGATCTTGTGCTGAGGTAGTTGGTAGACTCTCTCTAAATGCCTTAAAGGTCTCCACCATCTCTTGCCGCATGGTGAACATAAAATCTTTACATGAAGCTGTATTATCCTCATTAATGATACTAGATATACATTTCTGACATGATGCTTTTGGCCAGTGTTGTTGTAAAGGTTTGTTACATAGAATGCAACTCCTGGGCCTATCAGAGTTATCAGACTCCATAGCATCCTAGGAAAACATACAAATAACATAATCAATGTTTTATCCTAAGACCATCTTTTTCAGTAAAATCACCAGTTATTCACCAGTTATTCTAACATCATGCCATAATATAATGTTAATACCATATATATCCTGAAGGCCAATCTATGTTCAGCCTATAATATCAAATCATATGAAGCCATGCTCTGCCTCAGTATGAGATTAATCATAACATATACTATATAAGTAACAATGACCAAATAGTAATATTCACCATATCCTTATATCAGTAGAAAAACAACCGAGTGCTCTGAGTAATATAACCAGACTGCTTTACCCTTAACAGCCGCCCACATGATCAATATATATCTTTTCAAGCTATAAAAAAGATCCACAGAGATAGGCAAATACAAGTACCCCCTGCAGACCTCCATTGACCAGACTGCGGCCTATAGCAACATCAGACCTCGCAGACCAGACGGGCGACCTGTCCTCCGACACTGCCTCTTACCTGATCTGCCGTCTTCTGTTTAGCGTCCATCTCCTCCGACACATCAGCCGCGTGTGAGGATGGACGCCGCGGCTTCTAGACAGACGCGTGATCCGGAAGCGGAAATGACGTCACCGGACGTGACGTTTCCGTAAGGGCGGAAGTACATGGCTGACAGCCGGCTTGCCCATGCTCCGCTCGGACACCCTGCTCAGCGTACTCCCACCTAGCAGCTACCTCTCCGCCTCCGCCAGGTTTAGCCACCTTCCGACACGCGGATAGCCTCCGCCAAGACTGCCTCCAAAGCCGCCTTCAGCCTCCACAAAAAGCGGACGCCGGATACCAGGTAGCCACCATATCCATCAGGACAGGGCTACATTATAGTAGTTCTTATGGCCTCAGCACTGCCTGGCTGCTGACCACAACTAGCTAAGAGAGCTAGGTGTTCCCCGGAACAGGAAACACAAAGAACTGGCAGGTAGAGATTAGAGGTGGAACTTATAGAGAGCTAGTTCTTTGTGTTTCCTGTTGGGGGCGGGCCCTAATCTCATATGTAGCACCTGTCCTGGAGGGTTATTGGAAAAATACACAATAAGGATCCCGCCACCCTGAACATCTGCCCGATAGAGTTAATCCCAGAAGATGCCACTGACAGATATGGCACGCTAAGAGCGAGGGAAATGTATTGGGTGTTTAAACTGAGAACCTTACATCCAGAAGGACTCAATATTTGCCTGGAACATAACTTTTGAATGCGTTCTCTACCTCATAAGGGTCCATCATCAGGGACAGTTATATATTTTTTAGATAGAATCAATTCCTCATTGGAGCTTCTGATAGACTCCCCCACACGAGGTTTTCTATCACACTCTCCATCCTAATTTCCACAGTATCCTTTCCCCCCCCCCCTCCTTACTCGAACATGTATCAACTATCAATATACAATATTATCCTCCCATCATCATTCACAATCAATAATAATTTTAATACGTATACTCATAATATACTTATAATATAATTTATATTTTATTTCCATTTTTTTATTTCCATTTATCAACATTCTTCATTTATTCCATTATTCATTAGCTCCAGCCATTCCAATTCCATCCTCCCCCCCCTATTCCGCCAACAACCCCCCCTAGCACTCCACAACCCCCCCCCCTCTCTTCGCCTTTTTCCAAACCCCCCCCCTCCTCGTGCCATCATTAAGTTTCATTCCCCCCACTTCAAATATCCCTCCCACATTTCTGGTTATGTCCTGACCGTAGCACCATGCTGTGTCATCCCTTACGTATATCCAAACTGCATAAACTCGGCACAAGTGAGAATTGCCCCCAGGCCCCTCATATGGAACAACCCCAATACCATCTCTGTCCCCCCAACTCCTCCCCCCGTTTGCCCAGTCCCGGGTCTCGTATACTAGTCAGAGCCCTACTTACCCCCTTGGTCTTTAGAGCTATCTCAATGAACCACAAAGGAGACTACATTGACACACTTACAACAGTCCTACGACTATGCCCATATTCATATCCATCATGGATCTCAATCCACCTCAATAAAAGGGGAATAATCCATAGATGGGCACCAAAGAATCTTACCAACCCGGCTCTCCCCCTCTCCCCCCCTTTTCTGGCCACTGCCAGCCCCCTAATCTGGCCATCGTTCACCGAGATAGCAACAGCTATCCATCTGGCCCCTCAAAAATGGCCACGCTGTGAGGTATTCAACACCTCCAACATGGCTGCCCTAGCAGGGACGGCGCGCCACACACAAGATGGCCGACGCCCGTGCACTCCTCCTCCATTCAGACATATCAGCCACGCACAAGATGGCTACCGCCGACACACTCTCCCTGACACCAGGGACGGCGCCACACACAAGATGGCCGCCGCCCATGCACACCTACTATCATTGACGCAGGACCAGCGGATGTGACGTCACGCTGGTCCCGAACTTCCGCTATCACAGGCGCACTCCCCGCAGTCCTCAGATTTAAGGAGCAACGTAGTGGACCGCGCATATGGCGCCCAAGCTACATGTCTCCAATGAACTGGTAAGCCTGTCTGCCGCCCGCCGCCCTCCTTGCCTGACCCTCCCTCACTAGACACCTCAGGTCATGCAGGGTCACCAGGGACCACAATTACGATAGATCCCATCATTTGCATCACAGCCCACCTCTCACCCTATTTCCCTCCCCTAGTCCAGATGCATCAAATTTTGCCATATACCCCCCTCACAATAGCCCCCCTCCCTCCATGTCAGACCCATCGATACATAGACCCCTTCACTAACATAAGTGGGTCTTCTGCTGCTCCTATACAGATAGATTCTCTATCTATACTCTATCTATACTCTATTATAACATAGACCCCACCATTAGCTCAAGTCACCTTAACCCTTTGCACTCCGCTGCTCCTATACAAATAGACATTCTGAACTTAGTTATTAAAATCGACACATTTTTGTTTAGTAAGTTGACATTAGTAGGGATTTGGTATATATTAGGTATATTAGCCTATATTTTAATCATTTAGAATATACCTATATATTTTTATATATTTTTATATGGATGTTTATATATTAGTTATTTATGATCTATGATCTTAGATAACAGAGATGAGGTGTATATGTGTATATATATACGTGGATATATTTCAATGTCATGCCTATACATGTTAATGTTGGACTGTTAATTGTTATTTTTTAATTGTTATTTTTATATGAAATGAGATGTTTTAGCCTAAGCGCCACTATGTTTCTATTCCTTTCTCTAAAGCACTTTATTTGACCTGAAGAAGCGATTTACAGTCGCGAAACGCGTTGTCCAGTCCATAGTGCTATAAATAAACTCAATTTATATGATCCGTATGTGTACGAGCCTTCATAACAGGTAAGACGCATTACGCTTACCTGTGATCAATTGGTATTGTATTTTATAACGAGACTTTAGGGCGCCTCCTACAGTGTTTTAGACGTTAACCACTAAGGAGTTTTCTCCTTATGGACCAGAGCATTTTTCACATTTTAGCGCTCCTAACTTTCATTCATCAATTAATTTATCACTACTTATCACAACAAAATGATCTACATCTTTTTTTTTTTCTTTTTTCGCCACCAATTAGGCTTTCTTTAGGTGGTTAGAATTATTTTATTCTAACTGCATTTTAATGGGAATAATATAAAATAAAAATGGAAAAAAAAATATTTCTCACTTTTGTGGCCATTATAGTTTTAAAATAAAACCTGCTACTGTGGATAAAACCTACACATTTTATTTGCCCATTTGTCCTGGTTGTTATAATGGTTAACATATGTCCCTAGTACAATGTATGGTGACAATATTTATTTGGAAATAAAAGGTGTATTTTTTCAGTTTTGCATCTGTCACTTATTACAAGCCCTTATTTGCAAAAATAACAGTAATACTGAGTCATCCACACAAAATGCCTGACATTCATATTAAAAAAAGTTGAGTCCCTAAGGTAACTCTATGTGTGTATTTTTTTTTTTAATGTCACTCTTTATTTTATATACAAGTGTTTCAATTTGGTAACTATGGGAGAAAGGGGGAGGTAAGGGGCTAATTAATTAGGGATTTATGGATTTTTATTTATTTTGCTGTATGCAGGTGTAATTTTACTATTTGGCCACAAGATGTGGCCAAATACTTTATTCCTCACGTGTACTGTGTCAGTCCACAGGAAGTGGTGTGTGTATGGTTTACTTTCACTTTGTCAATGACCAATGACATTTTGGTGATCATTGATCACAGGCGTTTTGATAGGTGAATGGGAACTGTATTCCCATTTACTGATCAGTGTACTAACAGGCAGTGACGAGAACGTGCATGTTTCTGCTGCAAATTAAATAAACATAATAAAAGGATGGGTGTGCATACAAAACATATTAATCTGAAATCGTAACAGCAGTGTCCCAAAAATGCATTTAAAGTGAACCGCCAGACTAAAAATCGACTCAGCAGCACTGAAAAGGCCTGGTGTTTCTTTAACAGTTTCACAGCATCAGCACTTTGTTTCTCTTATACAAGCCTCATTTTTAGCTGCACAGAAGAAAACTGCCCGGGCATTTTTCCCCTGATGCTGTGCAAAGCATGATGGGATTTCTGATATTGTTGTTCTCGTTCTGCTGTTTTGGTGCAATTTTTTTTTTTAACATTTTGAATTTGACATTCGAAGCCTAGCGTGTGCAGCTGGGAGGGGTAATCAGGACACAGGACAGTTGGAACTGTGTCTCCTGCTCCTTGTCACCTCCTTTCAACCAAAAAGATGGCTGCCCCCATGACAAAGATGGCAGCCCCCATGAATCACAAACATTTGCCTGTTCTTTTAAAACAGGGTGGGTAAGAGATTATATTACCTCTCTATTCTAATTAACATAACTAATGTAACTTAACCACCTTAGCGGTATGGACGAGCTCAGCTCGTCCATTACCGCCAGAGGGTGCCGCTCAGGCCCTGCTGGGCCGATTTTGATGAAATAAAGTGCAGCACACGCAGCCGGCACTTTGCCAGCCGCGTGTGCTGCCTGATCGCCGCCGCTCTGCGGCGATCCGCCGCGAGCAGCGGCGAAAGAGGGTCCCCCCAGCCGCCTGAGCCCTGCGCAGCCGGAACAAATAGTTCCGGCCAGCGCTAAGGGATGGATCGGAGGCGGCTGACGTCAGGACGTCGGCTGACGTCCATGACGTCACTCCGCTCGTCGCCATGGCGACGAAGTAAGCAAAACACGGAAGGCCGCTCATTGCGGCCTTCCGTGTTACTTTTGGCCGCCGGAGGCGATCAGAAGAACGCCTCCGGAGTGCCCTCTAGTGGGCTTTCATGCAGCCAACTTTCAGTTGGCTGCATGAAATAGTTTTTTTTTTATTAAAAAAAAACACTCCCGCAGCCGCCCTGGCGATCTTAATAGAATGCCAGGGTGGTTAATGACAGTATGTTTGTTTAGGCTGAAGTTCCCCTTTAAACAAAGCTATATTTGAACTGCACATTACAAATGATATCAGTGCAACTCCATGTAATCAAAACAGAACACATGATGAAAAACAATACGATCACAGGATTAAATACAATGAAAACTGTGTTTAAATTTTCAGTAGTTTTGGAGATTTAATCAAATGGGATAAATCAGAGTGGAATGGAAATCTGAGCCCCTAAGCATCCCTATTGGTCAATGAAGCCATACATCAATGTGATGGACCAACAGAAAGACTTGAATGGTCAATAGAGATAGCTCAAACGTCTTATTTCAGGTCGCAAACCTCAAATGCGAAACTCCGCTAAAAATTTGGTTCGCGCAAACTTTTTGAACCGCAATAGACTTCAATGGGAAGGCGAACTTTGAAAACTAGAAACATTTATGCTGGCCACAAAAGTGATGGAAAAGATGTTTCAAGGGGTCTAACATCTGAGTTTTTGCATGGAGGAGTGGGATACATGCCAAAAGTCCCGGGGGAAAATCTGGATTTATTGCACAGCAGCATTTTAAGGGCAGAAATCACATTGAATGCTAAATTGGAGGCCTAAAGTGCTTTAAAACATCTTGCATGTGAATACATCAATCAGGTAGTGTAATTAGTGTACTGCTTCACACTGACAGACCAAACTCACTGTGTAACGCACCACAAACAGCTGTTTGTGTAGTGACGGCCGTGCTGGACTATTTGCGCACCGTGGCGAGATTACTCTTCCTCACTCAGTGATGTCAGGTAATGTCTGACTGCCTTATGAACTTTCGATGGTTCTTTCTCTACCATTGTTAAAACTTACATCTATTTTTTTAAGTACTTGTTCTGCTTGCTGTTCAGTACCTTTAATGAGAATCTGTTATGGAGTGCAAGTCTGCCATTCATTCAACTGTGTGACTGATAAACAAGTTACCATATTACTCTCTCAGTACCATGGTGACCACGGGTAATAGCCGGGAAATCAGTGTTCAATTCCGGTCCGGAGAGGGAGCCTGAGAAATGGCTACTACCACAGAACATCCAAGGAAGGCAGCAGGCACACTGTGGGCAAAGGAGAAGGAACGGCTACAACCACACATCCAAGGAAGGCAGCAGGCATGGCATGCAAGTCCCGACTCAGGGGGGTATTGACGAAAAGTAACAATACAGGAGGACTTTCGAAGCCCTGCTGTATATGAGACAAATCAACTTTAAATCCTTTAATGAGAATCTGTTATGGAGGGCATGTCTGCCATCCATTCAAGTGAAAGGTATGCACTGACTGCCAGGTATAATACAATGTGCAGTCACAAATGCAGTGAAAATTATGCAGTGACGGCCGTGCTGGACTGGTGCGCACCATGACGAGAATGCTGGTGATGGCGGCTTTCCAGCCCATATGGTCGCCGGGCTGAGGTAGCTCAATGACAGGACAGTGACTGTTCAGCTGATCGAATTTAGTCTGTCCACAATGAAGCAATGACCTTATTATCTTGGGTGTGCCCACCCAGAGACACTCATATAGCCGGTGGTCATTGCTTCATTGTGATACGCAAGCCCCTTCACCACGGCAAGGTAATGATCACGAATGGGAATTGACACATGTACATGCCTTTTGTTTTGTTGTTGCAGCTGCAGTGCAGCCAGAAAAAATAGGCAGGCATGTACATGCACCAGAAAAATTATTATAGCGGCTGCAGCAGCGGCCTTAAAAATTCAGGAATCCACCTGGAGTCCTGGACCCTGTTGGTGGTGGCGGAGAAGGCAGTCAAGCGGCCTGCAGGCAGAGATGCTGTGTGGGGAGCGACTTAGTCTTGGGGCAGGCAGTCACACGGCATGCAGGCAGAGATGCTGTGTGGGAGGACTGACTTAGTCTTTGGGCAGGCCTGAGCGTGCTTTGCAGACCACGTGGTCAGATGGACCCTTAAACCAATGCTGTGTACCAGAGATGACCCCACTTGCCTTTCAACATCACGGGACAGTTTGGATATCACCGTTTTTGAGAAATAATTGCAGCCTGGTAACTTCCACTGCGGTGTGTGGCTTAGCTTTTGTGTGCTGCTTTTCCTCAGGTGGTCATCCCATTGCAGTTTGTGCTTTGTCATCATGTGTCTTCGTAAGGAAGTTGTCCCTACGTGGGTCTTGGTCTTTCCACGGCTCAATTTTTGGTGGCAGAGAGTACAGATGGCATTGCTCTCATCTGAGGCAGACACACACAAAAAATTCCACACCGCTGAGCCCTGGGGTGATGGCACTTTGGTGGTGGCGGCCGACTGAGTGTTCAGTGGGGTGCCAGAATCACAGCAGGAGGAGGAAGATATGTCACGGTTCCGTGCGGAAGCTGAGGAAGATGAGGTGTTCTGTGTTAAATAGTCAACTACGTCCTGACAATCTTGGGGGTTGATGGCATGCGCCTTCTGAACACTGTACTTTGGTCCAGGGCCACACAAAATCACGACAGCACAACCTCAAACAGACCTGCCGTGTGGCCTGCCTCTGCCTGTTTTGCCCATATTGGGGGGGATGAAGTGAAAGGTATGCACTGACTTAACTAATACAATGTGCAGTCACACAGGTGCAGTGAACAGGTATGCAGTGTCTGGTATCAATACAATGTGCAGCTGTCACATACACAGGTACTGTGAACAGGTGCAGCGACTGACTGGTATTTAACACCGCGTGCGCTCACGTAGATAGGTAGGTGTGCTGAACAGAAATGTAAAAATTTGAGGAACTGTAATGGATTGCGGAGATGCCACCACGCGGTCTGGCAGCGGGGCGGCTGTCTCCGCGTTCAGACCGGCGGTTTCCGCACAGCAGCATGCGTCTGGTTTGCCTGGGTCTTCTAGTGCACACAGATGGAGAGCTACGCACGCGCACGCTGGAAGGCAAGCCCTTTATGCCATTAGGAGAGGGATCAGCTGATCAGGTCGATCAGCTGATCCCAGCGCGGTTACTGATTGGCTGAGTGGCGCAGGGCGGCGCGGAGGACCGCTGCAGTATATAAAGATCTTGCTGGTCAGTCTCTGCTTGTCTGCCGTTGCGAATACTTACGTGTGAGCACTCAGACCTCAGTCAGATCCCACAGTGTGTTAGAACCAGGTGGACCTGGGAATTCACATTTAGCCAGATTACTGCTGTGTTATACTTTAGACCAGTTCCGGGGCATTGAGACCAAGGATCTCACACCCAAGCTTAGGATTACTGTGTCATTGCTGAGTTATTCTCTAGACTAGTTCCTGGGTGTCGAGACCAAGGACCTCACACCTCAGACTAGGACTGTGCTTTATATCTGTTATGACTATTTTCTCTGTCGACCTCTCTCTTGCTTTCTGATTCGGTACCTCTGCATATCTGCCTACCTGTTGCCAAACCCTGCCTGTACCCGGTTACCGAATCAGCCTTCTGTCTCTGTACCTTATCTGTTCGTGTGTTGCCGACCTGGCCTGCCCGACCCTCCAGGCTGTCACTCATCCCTTGAGTACTCAGTCTATCTGTACTAGCTGTGACAGTATTCCACCAAGTGTCAGTTAGCTATTAGGACTCCTGCTCCTCAGAGAGTCTGGCCTGCTAGCAGCCAGTGGCCTCTACTCCTCTGGAGTCCCCTGGCTGCAGTACGGTCTATTATCTGATCACCAAGTATCACTGGTTGCCAGGTTCTCTCTATTCCATCTCTCAAGGAGATAGTCCCTGCACAGCCGAGGGCCACCTGTCCCTCAGGTGGTTCCTGGCCGAGCTGCCTGTGTCTCCCGCCTCACGGGAGATAGCCTACAGTTACACCAAACACTTACACTTCATTAGGTGTCCAGAGGTTAGTCATACTTGTATTATTGGTGATTCTGCAGATCATCCATAATCAGGTATACATCTGTATTGTTGATGATTCTGCAGATCATCAATAATCAGATTCTCTCTGTGTGCTGACACCAATCGTTACAGGAACAGGTCTAGACTGACACGGAGTAAAGAAATTCAGATAAGTATACAGTATATCCTCTACGCAAATACCTTTGAAAGATGTTGATAAATTATACAGCAAACAATAAAAATATGCTGTTTAGGATAAAGGCTACTCTTGAATTAAAAGTATTGCAAAGTTTGTTATGTGAGAAAAAAATATAACACATTACAAATGAACATTTCCATCCGTAAACAACAGTGGTGACCTCTTCTGTATCCAGCATTTATTGCCTTATAGGTTGGCTGCAATTCCTAGTTGTAACTCACTTTCAGTGACTTCTTGGTGTGGTTTTCTATATGAACAAGCAGTGTAGCTCTGGTTAAAGGGTTTGGGCTACTTTGGTGCAGAATTCTACCCACACAGTTACAGTGCTGCTCATAATTATTCATACCCCTGGCAAATTTTGACTTAAAGTTACTTTTAATCAACCAGCAAGTCATTTTTTGATGGGAAATTACATAGGTGTCTCCCAAAAGATAATAAGATGATGTACAAGAGGCATCATTGTGGAAAAAAATAAAACATTCTCAGTGTTTATTTACATTTGAGTAAAAAGTTTCCTGTCCAAAATTGTTCATACCCTTCTCAATAATCAATAGAAAAGCCTTTATTGGCTATTACAGCAATCATATAATTGCAAACCAGCTTTTTGCATGTCTCCATAGGTATTTTTGCCCATTCGTCTTTAGCAATGAGCTCTAAATCTTTCAGGTTGGAGGGTCTTCTTGCCATCACCCTTCCACAGATTCTCAATTGGATTCAAGTCAGAACTCTGGCAGGGCAACTCCAACATGTCAATGTTGTTGTCTGCTAGCCATTTCTTCACCTCTTTTGCTGTGTGTTTTGGGTCATTGTCATGCTGAAATTTCCACTAGTGCCCAAGGTCAAGTTTGTCTGCAGACTGCCTAATGCTGTCATTGAGAATCCTCATGTATTGCTCTTTTTTTCATGGTGCCATTTACTGTGATTAGGTTCCCTGGTACGTTGGCTGAAAAACACCCCCAAAGCATTAGGTTTCCATCACCATGTTTGACAGTAGGGATGGTGTTCTTTGGGTTGAAGGCTCCTACTTTTAATGCCAAATGAAGAAAAACATCATTCTGACCAAACAATTCAATTTTTGTTTCATCGGACCATAACGCAGAAGCCCAGACGTCGTCTTCTTTGTCCAGATGAGCATTTGCAAAGGTCAAGCAAGCCTTTGTGTGCCTTATTTGGAGAAGTGGCGTCCTCCTTGGTCTTCATCCGTGGAACCCAGCAGTGTGCAGTGCCTGTTGGATTGTCTGCCTTGAGACATTGCCACCAGCAGAGCCCAGATTTACCAGGATGGCCTTGGTGGCGATTATGGATTCTTTTTCACTTCTATCACTATCTTCCTGGCCAGCACAGGTGTCACTTTTGGCTTCCGATCACGTCCTCTGAGATTTTCTACAGTGCGGAACATCTTGTATTTTTTTAATAATACTTTGCACTGTAGCCACTGGAACTTGAACATTTAAAAATGGTCTTGTAGCCCTTTTCTAACTTGTGAGCAGCCACAATGCACAGCCGCAGGTCCTCACTGAGCTCCTTTGTCTTAGCCATGACTGTCCACAAACCAACTGCAGAGAGATGCTGTTTTTCACCTGTTGAGTTGATTAAAACAGCTGTTCCCAATTAATCAGGGAAATTAGGATGCTTTAAAGGAATACTTAAAGGGACTCCGAGCTCAGCAAAAAAAGTAAAGTTGTACTCACCAGGGTCTTTCTCCAGCCCAGTGCTGGTCGGGAGGTCCCACGCCGGCGTCCTGGCTCCTCTCCTTCACCCCGCTCCGGTATGGCTGACAGGCCGCAGCCCGGGCGACACTCGGTGGAGTGTCGGGCTGCAGCTTCCGCGTATGACGCGGATTACGTCACACGCCGGCCGCCTCGCGTCATCACGGCGGCCGGCGTGAAAGTACTGCGCATGCGCGCTTTAATCGCGCATGCGCAGTACTTTCACGCCGGCCGCCGTGATGACGCGAGGCGGCCGGCGTGTGACGTAATCCGCGTCATACGCGGAAGCTGCAGCCCGACACTCCACCGAGTGTCGCCCGGGCTGCGGCCTGTCAGCCATACCGGAGCGGGGTGAAGGAGAGGAGCCAGGACGCCGGCGTGGGACCTCCCGACCAGCACTGGGCTGGAGAAAGACCCTGGTGAGTACAACTTTACTTTTTTCGCTGAGCTCGGAGTCCCTTTAAGGCAAAAAAAAAAATGACATTTACTCACCTGGGGCATCCCTCAGCCCCCCGAAGCTGGATGGTGCCCTTGCAGCCCCGCTCCGATCGTCCTGTCCCCACCGGCGGCTACTTCCGGTTCGGCGACAGCCGCCGACAGGCTGGGAACGCGGCTGATTTTCTGCGTTCCCAGCCGCTGCTATCACCCTCTATGCTGCTATAGCGTATATATAGACGCTATAGCAGCATAGAGGGTGATAGCAGCGGCTGGGAACGCGGAAAATCAGCCGCGTTCCCAGCCTGTCGGCGGCTGTCGCCGAACCGGAAGTAGCCGCCGGCGGGGACAGGACGATCGGAGCGGGGCTGCGAGGGCACCATCCAGCTTCGGGCGGCTGAGGGATGTCCCAGGTGAGTAAATGTCATTTTTTTTTTGCCTTAAGTATTCCTTTAAAACAGCTTGGACTATTTGGAAAGGTATAGAACTTTGGATTTTCCCACAGACTGTGACAGTTTATGAAGGGTATGAATAATTCTGGACTGGACTCTTTTTGCTCAAATGCAGATAAAAGCTGGGAATTTTTTTCCCCACAATAATGCTCTTGTACATTGTGTTATCTTTTGGGAGAACCCTTTGCCATTTCCCGACAAAAAAATTACTTGCTGGTTGAATAAAAGTACTAACTTTAAGTCAAAATTTGCCATGGGAATGAATAATTATGGGCATCACTGTTGGGAGACAGGAGCAGGTCAAGGTAGGTAGTGTTGTGGTATTGTTACACTGTAATGGGAGCACAAATAAAGATGATTATGGTTCTCATGTAAGCAAAATATGTTGATGTCAAGCAGGTGTCGCTATAAGGCTAAGTCTCTCTTTTACATCTAGGTCTTGTAGCTTCTCTAAGCCCAGAAAAAATGCCATGAAAAAGCCTCAATTCACTTAAGGCCCTTTGGTAAAAATCCTGCATTCTGTAAAATACCAAGTGTGGGATTTCAGGCTTTCTTTTGAATTCACAGTTTTTCCCGCATTTGGGAGTCTCTTGATAAGTTGCCCACAGTTGTCTTCGGTGTTTGTACTGTAGTGGGGAGTGACCAGCTCTCGGGATCCCATGCTGCACAGAGCTCTCATCTTTAGCATTCAGCTGCTGTACAACGTAAAAACAGAAAGAAAAAACTAAGCTTCCCCCCATAATGGTGGCTCTAATGTTGGGAACATTTTCTTAAAGGTACAGGTAAGTATTTCTGGTTAATTAATAATAATATACTTTTCTCGTCGTTGTGTTTTTATTTCATTTAACCCTTTATGATGGCGCTGGACTAAGCAGCCGCGGCACACAGGGCTCCGGCCCTTTCTCCTCCTTTCTGCCTAATTGGCATCTGTTTTCACCTGGGTCCCCCCCTCGATTGCAGACCTCATGTTCCAGTCCGCACGAGTCCGGTCCATCGGTGCCCACGCCGTTCCTGCTTCCAGAACCAGCAGACAAGACCATGCGGACACCACCATCCCACGGCCTGGACAAAGACGTCGCTTCGCTCTTAGCTGATCGAGCCGACGCAACCAGCTGACCTAGACGCTCCGTGTTGATGGAGGCTGCAGCAGGAGAAACCAGGACGTCGCACGGAGGAGATCACAGCTGTTTCCCTGCCGCCGCACACAGTGGCCTGAAGCTGCCGGCGCCATGGAGACCAGGACGTCGCAAGGAGGGAACCCCATCTGTTTCCCCACCGCTCACAGCCAGTGGAACCAGGTCGCCGCACAGAGGGAAGCCACAGCTGGTCCCCCGCTGCTGCTCCCAGCCTCTCACTGCACATGGGACAGCCATGGCAGGGGAGGATGCGGGACACAGGAGAAGACACGCGGAGAGTGTTCTGCCAGCTGATCGAGCGATCAGCTGTTCAAGCTCTCTTATCACCACCGCCTGGACTGTTCCTGCTCCTGCTCAGGGCCGGCCCTAGACTTTTTGCCGCCTGAGGCAAATTTTTTAAAAAAAAATTGCCACCGCCGCCCCTCCCCCCCCCTCGGGGGGGGGGGGGGGGGCGCTCTGGGGGGCCGCCGAGCTGGAGGGGTAGCTGGCAGGACGGGGGTATTGGGCCAGCGGCGGGGAGGGGGGTCGGACCCCCCCCTCCCTCGCCTGGGTCCCCCGTCCTCCGCTCCCCTCCAGCCTAAATAGACGCAGCCGTATATGTAAGAGGCACGGGCGAGGAGGACACTCACCTCTTCCCAGCATGCGCTCCACTGACATCACTTCCTGCAGCGTTGCAGGAAGTGATGTCAGTGGAGCGCACGCTGGAGCGAGGAGGAGGTGAGTGTCTCCCCGCCCGTGCCTCTTACATATACGGCTGCGTCTATTTAGGCTGGAGGGGAGCGGAGGACGGGGGACCCAGGCGAGGGAGGGGGGGGGTCCGACCCCCCTCCCCGCCGCTGGCCTAATACCCCCGTCCTGCCAGCTACCCCTCCAGCTCGGCGGGCCGGCTCCCCGCACCCACGGACGGGCGGGTGCCGCCCCTGGAAATTTGCCGCCTGAGGCAAAAGTTTCACCCCGCCTCATGAGCGGGCCGGCCCTGCTCCTGCTGCTGCGTGCATCAGCCACTCTAACCGCGGAACAGACGAGGCCTCTTCCATCGCCACCTGCCTGCCAGATCACATGATCGGGAGGATGGAGACCTGCAGGATCCCACGTGGGGCAGCTACAACTTGGGGGCAACCACACGCTGCCTAAGACATGCGGCTGATCCACTGTCGTGATCCGTGGACCCAGAGGCTGCTGGATCTACACCACTCTTCCGGCTTCTCCTCTGCTGTCGACTGGGCCTGCAGGCACCCTCGGAGCACACCACCGCTGGTCAGGTCAGTGCACTCTCCTGGCCTTCCTCTCCGCTGCCTAATTCAGGCCACTGATGTGTCCCCAGAGTAGTCAGTCCACCACCATCTCTCTGGCCCCTGGAAAAGCCATCCCATCGTCTGCCGAACTGGCAGGGTCCTCCAGCTCGCTCCAGCTTCCATCATCGCAGGGCTGCACTTTAAAGTTACCATCCCTCCTCAGCAGCTAGACACCGACAAAAGCAGCTGTACACAGGGACAAAGACAATGCCAGACCAGCAGACACGGTCCCATCGCAGTTGAAGACCAGACAAGTCGAGTCACTAACCGGACAGGTCACACCACAACCCCAGGGGCTTTTTCGTTCCACTTCACTATTCTACAGCTCCTCTCTTTTTTTTCTCTATCTTTCTCTCTCTCTCTCTTCCCAAGGACAGACCAGGGGCATCTGATTCAAAGTATCGCTGCAGAAGCGTTTTGAGTGCCTTGGACGGCAGCGGATGTCCCCCTGGTCCTTTCTCCTGGGTTCATTCTTTTACGGGTCCTCTACCTATGCCTCGCTCTGTCTCTATTGATGCATTGTACCTACTGTATGTATCCACTGTATATATGTATGTGCTATATATATCTACTGTGTACCTACTGTATGTTGACTGTTCAATTTCTGTACTGTACCACCACCGACCCTGTTGTGCCAAAACCAATTCCGGGTACAACTCACGTTGTACTTGGCGAAATAAATGATTCTGATTCTGATTCTGATGGAAATAGGTAAGCGGTACTTTGTACTCCTATACTCATTTCTCCTGGGAAGGGGGCGGGCATCTGGGGTCCCCTTCTTAAAGGGGATTCCTAGATGCCACCATGAACCCCTCCCAGGGAGTCGTTGCACCCACCTCCTCCTGGGGCACCAGAGGTGGGGAAGAGCCCCTTGTCCATCGATTGGACAAGGGTTTCGGGGGAGAGGGGAAGGCTTGGCCGCCTCCCTCCCCCGGAGTTCCCCCATACCATGGACCATGCAGGCTGGTATTGCTCAGGGTGCGAAGCCCCAGTCAGCCAGGGCTCCGCATTCTGGCTATCCCACCCTGCATGGGGGACAAGGGGCTACAGAGGCTCGGGAAGGGGGGACCTCACATTATTTTTGAAAAATGTCCCACTATCTTAACATAAAAATATGTGTTTTTTTTAAATATTGTTTCCCACTATCTTTTTAACATACCTTGCAAATTTGGTATTGCTAGGATGTAAGGGGCCTTTGCTATTAATTGCTAAAATCGGCGGGAATTGTATCACTAACAATTGTCATTTGCCGCATTTAAATGTATACGTTTTTCCTTTGAAATTTTAAAATCGATTTTCTCAAAAACTATAAGGTCTTTTTGAATTTTTTTTAGCAAATTTGGTGTTCCTACCATGTTAGGCCTAGTGCACACCAGAGCAGTTCTGCTGCGGTTTGCGATCCGCTTGCGGGTGCAGATCCGCTAGGGTAATGTATTTCAATGGGCTGGTGCACACCAGAGTGGGAGGCATTTTGCAGAAACGCATACTCCCGGGCTGCTGCAGATTTTGGATTGCGGATGCGTTTCTGCCTCAATGTTAAGTATAGGAAAAACCGCTCTGAAAAACGACACTTCAGAGCGGTTTGCTAGGCGTTTTTTGTTACAGTAGCTGTTCAGTAACCGCTTTACTGTAACAATACATGAAATCTACTACACCAAAAACGCTTCACAAAACCGCAAAATGCTAGCTGAAACGCTACAGAAAAAGAAGAAAAAGCGTTTCAAAATCTGCTAGCATTTTGCGGATCTGCTAGCGGTTTTTGGTGTGCACCAGGCCTAAGAGGGCTTTGCTATTAACTGCTAAAATCGGCGGGAGATAATAAAAAATACATTTTTATCTTGATCCCCGAGATCACAACCGTGATTGCATTCTGAAAATTTGTAATCACAGAATTTCCGTGGCCAATTTCCATGATCCAGAATTGATCACGGCGTCGAATACCGAAGCCGAATAGTGAAAAAATGCTTGTTAATCACAGCTAATCCGTGATCACGGAATATATCTGCCCATCATTGTGATTTTGCCCACACTGGAGTGCTAACAGTAATCGGAAAAAATGCTCTCCTATGTCTCACTGGTTAAGGGGTAAACAGGCCCGGATTTACAAGACAGGAGCCTATAGACATGGATGTCCTGGCACCTTAGACGTTGCCCTCCATGAACCTACAAACCCCCACTGAACAGCACTGCAAGTGTGCTGACTGTCCCTTACACTTTTTCCCTTACTCGTATAAGTACCTAGAGGTGCCCTGAAGTATTAGGTAGCTAGAGTAACCTCAGTATTAAGTATCTAGAGGTGCCTCTGACTGAAGGGAGATCTCGTTAGTGGAATGCTGAGAGCAGGTTGAGTAACCTCTCCTTTACAATCTGCTCGGGACTCTGCACAGGGCAGTGAGCCGCCTCTCTATCATCATCAGGCGCCTGTAGGCGCGTGCCTATAGGGCCTTTTGGTAAATCTGGCCTTGGGGGTAAAGCAGTTTGGAGATGGAGCAGCTGCGTCCTCCACCTCCAAGTGAATGCTTTCCTCTGTGCTTTACAATAGAAAACACTTTAAGGGCACCTGAAGTGAGAATGATAAGAAGGTTGCCATTTTTATTTCCATTTAAACAATGCATTCTGCTGATCTTGTATGCATCAGTAGTGTCAGAATCACCCACCTGAAACAAGCATACAGCAAATCCAGTCAAACTTCAGTCAAACATAGGATCTGCCTGCTTGTTCAGGGTCTATGGCCTAAAGTGCTAGAGACACATAATTAGCAAGACAGCCAGGCAGTGTGCATTTTTTAAAAGAAAATAAATATGGCAGCTCCCATATTCCTCTCACTTTAGTTGTTCTTTAACTAGGACTTTCCTTCTCAAGAAAATAAAAGCAATTAGTCAAACTTTAGTAAGCCAAACTTACTATTTAGTGTTAAAGCGGATCCGAGATGAAAAACGAACTATAACAAGTAACTTGTCTATATATCTTATCTAAAGTTTAGATAGTTTGCACAGCAAATCTGGCTGCATACAGCTTCAACAGTTTAAGGTGATTTATTCCTGTGATACAATGAGAGTGGCCATGTTCTGTTTGTCATCATTACACAGGTAATCTGCAATTGCATTTCCACCCCTCAGCCTGTGAAAAATTCACTCCTCCCTCCCCTCTGCCTCTAAAATCTCTAGCTAGTAACCTCCTTCTCCTGCCCAGACTGAGCTCCCATAAGCCCTTGCTACATGGGTCTGAATGCCTTGGCGTTTCAGAGAAGCTGTGGGAGAGGCTTGTTTAGTTTATAGGGAATTAGAGTAGTAAAACAAAAAAAACAAAAAAACAAGTATTTGGCTTGAGGAATGCCCTATAACCTATATGTAAGGAACCCAATTATGCAATGTATAAAAGTTCATCTCTGATCCACTTAAATTTAAGTTAAAAGAAACACTATCAATACCCAAGTGTTCTAAAATGACAATTTACAAATAATGTCTAAGTAGTTGTGTAAACATTTTCCTACTTTTCATGTTAAATATCAGAGGCAAAAGCTGTAATTCATTGTGGGAAGACTTTAGCTACGTTTGGAATGTCTCATTTGTATAGGTGAATCTCTGCAGTCTGACATGCTAAGAACAGTGTAATATTGAAGCAGAGTAATATGAAAACAAAAGCCTGTCAGGTATTTTCACACACAGAGTTAAAGGGACACTTAAGTCAAACAAAAAAAAATGAGTTTTACTCACCTGGGGCTTCCAATAGCCCCCTGCAGCTGTCCGGTCCCCTCGCAATCTCCCTCCGATCCTCCTGGCCCCGCCGACAGCCACTTCCTGTTTCGGTGACAGGAGCTGACAGGCTGGGGACGCGAGTGATTCTTCGCGTTCCTGGCCACAATAGCGCCATCTATGCTGCTATAACATATATCATATACCATATAGCAGCATAGAGGGTGCTAATGTGTCTGGGAACGCGAAGAATCACTCGCGTCCCCAGCCTATCAGCTCCTGTCACCGAAACAGGAAGTGGCTGCCGGCGGGGCCAGGAGGATCGGAGGGAGACGACGAGGGTACCGGACAGCTGCAGGGGGGCTATTGGAAGCCCTAGGTGAGTAAAACTCATTTTTTTTTGTTTGACTTAAGTGTCCCTTTAACAAATGTTTATGTTGCACATAAGATACATTTCCTCTGCTCTCTGTGAGATAAAGCTCTGCCTGTCTCTGACTGAGCTCTCTGCACATACAAAGTTAACAGATGCACTGTGAGGGAATACCCCCTCCCCTCATGGCTCACTCTGGCATCAGATTAGAGCAGACTCCCATCAGAATAGTGTGAAAGGAATTAACCCTCCTGGCGGTTCAATTATTCTGCCAAATAGGCAGAAATCCATTTTTTTTTTGTTTCATGTAAAGCTACCAGAGTGGTAGCTACATGAAACACCACTAGAGGGCGCATGTGTCCCTCTAGTGCGATCGTCATCGGCATGAATAGCAAACAGGGGAACGCGTTCCCCTGTTTGGCTTCTCCTGACTTCAGACGCCTCCGATCCAGCCCATAGCACTGCCTGGAACTCATTGGTCCGGGCAGCGCAGGGCTCTGGCGGGGGGGGGCCCTCTTCCGTCGCTGCGTGCGGGCGATTGCCGCAGAGCGGTGGCAATCAAGCTGTACGCGCAGCTAGCAAAGTGCAAGCTGTGCGTACAGAACTTTAAATGGGGCAAATCGCCCCACCAGCGGCTGAGATATCCTCCTCCGCGGCATAGCCCGAGCTCAGCTCGGGATTACCGCCAGGAAGGTTAAATAACAGTAAACAAAGATAAGGATTCAAATGTATACACCAGTACTTAGCAGCACTTCCCAATTATTTTCTATCTCAATTAAAAAAAAAATATTAATCAATAGTGTTCCTTTAAGAACTCCAAGTTATTTATAGTTCTATTTTGCTCTTTTGTAGGCACCTCTCCTACTCCTGAAATACTCTTTTTTCGCAAGATTTCCATTGGATTATTATCTCTTTTGCTGCAAAATAAAGTAGAAGCAGTAGAGAGTTGTACCGTGTTAGCCATCACTAAAAGCAAGGCGTTTTGAATCAAGATGATACCATTTATTGGCTAACTGTAACGATCTGCTCAGCTGTCTGCACGGATAGACAGTTGTTTGTCCATTCCTTAAGTCTGAGGGCTGCAAGTCTCTGGAAAAGAGACCTGTCTTTGCTTTGCAAGTTTCAGACCTGCTCTGCTGCTGAGAAATTTGCATACACTTGTCATGCAAACTGCCTAGCTGCCTCCTTTGAAGGCTTGCAGTATAAATACCATGTGTTCCCAGAATCCTTTGCTGGTCATGAAGGTTTGTTCCTGCAAACACTCCTAGAGTGTCAGCCTTGCTGTCGTTTGCTAAGATTATCTTAGAGTAATTCCTGGGGACTGCACTAAGCGTCCCTTCTAGTGCAGTCAGGTTGTATATCTGTTTTGCGTAGTTCTGTCTCTCTGTCTCGATTGCCTTGTCGCCAGCAGCGGTCGACAGGCAATCATTCTGTCTGTCTGGGAGTGTAGGCCAGAGCTGCGGTTGCTACTGGCTGCTCCATCTGTCTGGATTGCATTAGCCCTAGTGGTAGTGGCAGTGCTTCCTTCTGTATTCTGCCTCAGAGGTGCTAACCAGAGCAGCGGTTGCTACTGGTAGCCCCATCTGTTTGTCTGTTTGGATCGCATTCACTCTAGCGGTAGCAGCGATGGTTCCTTCTGAACTCTGTCTGGGAGTGTAGGCCAGAGCTGCGGTTGCTGCTGGCTGCTCCTTCTCTCTTTCTTGTCTTCTACGAACGCTTGCGGTAGGCTTGGTGAGGTAACCGTTTAGCAAGCGTTCGCGTTCTCTACTTCGTGTTTGTGTTTCATTGGTTAGTTAGGGTAGCACGCTTATCACTGGGCGCCTAACACATGGTGATCGTGCTTAAACGCGTTCGCTGTTGCGAATGAGTGCGGTGTTTGCGTTTAGCTAGCGTTTGTTATTTTCCTTATTGTTCTTGCGTGCTGTGTCTTTGCTACTCTCATGCTCTGTCCTGCTCAGTCTTGTATCACTTCAGGCAATCCCCTCTCTTGCGATTGCGTTCCCACTTTGTTTCCGCTGTTGTGTGTTCACCGTCGCTGGGTGGCGACTAGATTGGTGGACACACATTTATTATGTCTCTGTGCTCTTTCTCTATTAGGGCTATCCAGCCCTACATTGCTTCAACTCATGCAATTCCCATCTGACATCTGTGGCAGTACAGAGGCTGAGTCCATCCACTCCACAGCTCCATCTGCCGGTGGGAATCTCCCTCTACAGGTGCATAGTACCATAGCTGAGTCCTATATAATTACACGCTTGTGGAGGACGTTACACTAACTTAGAGATGAGTAAACAGTGAGCTTTTGGCTTATAAAAAGCCTTCGTCGGACTGGTTCCTGACCAAAACTGAAAAACACAGCTTATATACACTGACATACAGAGGAGAAACATTCTTTAGCAAACATAAATGTAATTAGATGCCTTAACTGTTACTCAGGAAGCTTTCCCAGGCATCCTGGCTAAATTGATAAGATCAACAGTTAATCTTATCAATTCAGCCAGGATGCCTGGGAAAGCTTCCTGAGTAACAGTTAAGGCACCTAATTATATTTATGTTTGCTAAATAATGTTTCTCCTCTGTATGTCAGTGTATATGTTACGGCCAAAACCAGAAATCGGCCAATTCTAGAATTGGCCGGCCGTTTCTAGAACTGGCCGATTTGACATCGACCAAAGTCCAAAATGCTGGGAATTTCTGACATTGGCCGGCCAGTTCTAGAAACGGCCAAGGTCAGTCGGCCAAAGTCCAAAACACACAAATCCCAGAACATCCCTGGTCCTGTCCAGCACCATGAATGGCACTGGGAACTTCCTCTCTGCTCTGAAATACACACAACAGCATAATAATCTTTTTAAAGAAAAGCATTTCTTAGTTACAGCTGATGCAAATCCTGCAATAAATCTGCAGTGTGTCTACATCCTGCTTTCTTGGGATCAGACATATTGTTAATATCCTGTGCTTTTAAATTAGCTGCTCTGCTGTGGCAGTCAGGTGACACAGGGAGAGATCAAATTACAGTGGTGATTAGTTACAGATGAGGGGGGATGCATGGCCGGGGGGTGCTTTGCTGGAGGCTTTGCATTGCTGGGGGTGCTTTGCTGGGCACTTTGCATGGTGGTGGGGTCTTTGCATGGCTGGGGGGGGGGGTTTGCTGTGCACTTTGCATGGCTGGGAGGGGGGTCTTTGCAGGGTGATTTGCATGGCTGGGGGTGCTTTGCTGTGCACTGTGCATGGTCTGGGGAGGGGGGGGGCTTTGCCTGGCTGGGGGGGGGGCTTTGCTGGGTGCTTTGCTGTGCACTTTGCATGGTGGGTGGGTGCTCGCTTTGCATGGCTGGGGGGGTCTTTGCTGGGTGATTTGCATGGTGGGGGGCAGCTTTGCATGGCTGGGGAGGTTCTTTTCTGGGTGCTTTGCATGGTGGGTGGGGCGGCTTTGCATGGCTGGGGGGGTCTTTGCTGGGTGCTTTCCATGGTGGGGGGGCAGCTTTGCATGGCTGGGGGTGGGCTTTGCTGGGTGCCTTTTAGGCTGGGGGTGCTTTGCTGGGCTGGGGGAGCTTTGCTGGAGGCGCTATTCAGACCTCCAATCAGGGCGATTAGAGAGGCAGAGAGAGGCAGAGCAGCGCGCACTCTACCCGCCCGGACCCGTACACTTCAGTGCAGAAGTGACATCATTGAACACTTCCGTATTGAAGTGTATGCGTCCTGTGGGTCGCGTGTGAGCTGCTCTGCCTCTCTCTGCTTCCCCGGTCCGGTTGCCCTGATCTGAGGTCTATAACGGCAGCGGGGGAGGAACGGTGATCGGGACTTCCTGGCTGGTGGTGGGGAGATGAGAGCAGCTGGTGGGGGAGCGGTGCAGGAAACTTCGGGACTTGGTCGGCCACGGCAAGTCACAACGCGTTCTGGCCGGCCAAAGTCCGAAATTCACAGCCGTTTTGTATATTGGCCGGATCAGCCGGCCACTTCGCGTTGTGACCGACCAGAACCCGAAGTGGCCAGACTTCGGGTTCTGGCCGTAACATATATAAGCTGTGTTTTTCAGTTTTGGTCAGGAACCAGTCCGACGAAGGCTTTTTATAAGCCGAAAGCTCACTGTTTACTCATCTCTAAGTTAGCCAATAAATGGTATCATCCTGATTCAAAAATCCTTGCTGCAAAATAAGAAATGTTATATTTTCTTTTTTTTTGCAGCAGCAGCAGCAGGTACAGCTTTTCCATTCTGGGAAATCGAATACAGTCGTGGAAACAGCACACCAAAATTTACACTATCCCAAAAGTGTCCTTGTGATTGGAAAATCTCATGCACTTTGAAAATTGGATTGAAACATATGAAACATATGCAATGAAAAAGCGTCAAATTTCCCTATGATAAAAATTATAAGTAACACACTGTACTGCTGAGAGAAAAAAAAAAAAAAATATGCAACCATGAGAGAATATGCAAACTCCACACAGACGGTGTACATTTAAAAGACCAATATTGTCTAAAATAGAATTTAAAACACAGGAAAACACAGATAAAAAGTTAACTTCTCCCAGAGTAAAATGTGCTATAAATGACCGTGTTGCTGTCACCTACAGCAGGTAGTAGAAATCTAACAAAACTTAGTCTAGCCAATCTCCTAATGGGGCATTCTGATATTTAAAAAAAAAAAAACACTAGGTAAATGGCACTTGCTCAGTCCAACTGCCAGAATAGTGTGCAAACAGGTAGGGGAGATGGCTGGCATCTTTATATAGATCCTTTCCAGGGAGTGCTTTTGTAAAGTTAAATAAAATTTTGAGACTCCTCCATGAAGGGATGGACTAGTCAGTGCCGTCAGATTTCTACTAACTACTAAGTAAAGTGTGAAGTGTTGCGCCACTGGGAATAGCTGCTAAATCTGATTGAAGGTGTCCCAATTCCTGAGAGTAAGATTGGCATAAAATATCAGATTGCGCTTAGGGGATTCTCACTGACATTAACATACAACTAATATCTGAAAGTGTGCAAATAGCTTTAATAAGCCTGTCTACCCACAATGGTGACAAGCAAATGTAATACTCCTAAAATGATCAGTAAAAGTAATCATTAAAAACAATAAAAATAAATAAAAATAAAAATAAAATAAACATCAGTAGAACTGTGTATAGGAAGGGCTCCACTGATCACTTTCACAGGCAAGCTAAATGAATGGATAAGGTGCTTACTCTTAATATATCCTCCCAATGCGTGGATTTACAGTACATGTGGAGTTCACCCTTCATATAGGGATAAATGAATAATGCTCCTGGTAACTGAACAATTGTGTAGCAAGTATAAAGGTTCCAATTTGAAGGAATCCTATTGATTTGTATATCACATGTGAATAAGTCCTCTTCACTAAGCTTAGCGTGCTGTTTGATCCCTTAATGCAGCATCCAAGTGAATGCACTGATGTACTCACGGACTTCCGTTAAATGAAGGCAGGAACCACAGGATATGCACGGATCTTGAATGGGAGCCGCTCGATCTCACTGGCCCCGGCCGGCGACACAGCGAGAGAGTCTAGACCGGCTGCAAGGTGTTCGCTGCAGGGTCGGGCAGCAAGCCCTGCTCCCGGAGGATGGTTACTGGTGAGAGGTTTAGATGGTAGATCCCTCACCGCTGCGTGATGTTCAGAGCAGCCGTCCTTCTTCTGCACTGTGTGACGTCACTAGTGATGCCTGTGCTGACGTTTCGGGAGGAACGCCTCCCTTTCTCAAAGCGGGCACTGCTTTGAGAAAACCATCTAAACCTCTCACCAGTAACCATCCTCCGGGAGCAGGGCTTGCTGCCCGACCCTGCAGCGAACACCTTGCAGCCGGTCTAGACTCTCTCGCTGTGTCGCCGGCCGGGGCCAGTGAGATCGAGCGGCTCCCGTTCAAGATCCGTGCATATCCTGTGGTTCCTGCCTTCATTTAACGGAAGTCCGTGAGTACATCAGTGCATTCACTTGGATGCTGCATTAAGGGATCAAACAGCACGCTAAGCTTAGTGAAGAGGACTTATTCACATGTGATATACAAATCAATAGGATTCCTTCGAATTGGAACCTTTATACTTGCTACACAATTGTTCAGTTACCAGGAGCATTATTCATTTATCCCTATATGAAGGGTGAACTCCACATGTACTGTAAATCCACGCATTGGGAGGATATATTAAGAGTAAGCACCTTATCCATTCATTTAGCTTGCCTGTGAAAGTGATCAGTGGAGCCCTTCCTATACACAGTTCTACTGATGTTTATTTTATTTTTATTTTTATTTATTTTTATTGTTTTTAATGATTACTTTTACTGATCATTTTAGGAGTATTACATTTGCTTGTCACCATTGTGGGTAGACAGGCTTATTAAAGCTATTTGCACACTTTCAGATATTAGTTGTATGTTAATGTCAGTGAGAATTCTACTAACTACTGTAAGTGTATGCAAAAGGAAGTAGGCTGCACCCACCACTAGAGATGTCGCGAACCTCCGATTTTCGGTTCGCGAACTTTCGCGGAAGGTTCAGTTCACGCGAACTTTTGCGAACCCCGCAATAGACTACAATAGGGAGGCGAGCTTCAAAATGTTGAAAAATTTGTGCTGACTGGAAGATGATAGAAAAGATGTTTCAAGGAGTCTAATACCTGGAGGAAGACATGGTTGAGCGAAATACACATCAAAAGTCCCAGAAAAAAATCTGCATTTAATACAAAGCAGTGTTTTAAGGTCAGAAATTTCATTGAATGTTCAATTGCAGGCCTACACTGCTTTATGACATCAGGAATCCCTCTCTCCCTCCTCCCGAAGGGAGGAGGAGGGTCTCATCTTCCAGGGAATTGTAGTATTTCAAAAGCCAGCTTACATACCATGGCTGGGAATTAAACCCAGGTCTCAGTGTGTGGTAGGTAACTCACTTAACCAACAACAACACTACATGCTGAAGCCAGCCTAGCATGTACCATTATGATCAATCCAAGAGAAAAATTAGCTTGCTTAAGGATTTGTAGCATGTCAAAAGCCAACTCACATTGGCTGGGAATAGAACCCAGGTCTGAGTGTGTGATAGGTAACTCACTTAACCTCTATACCACCAACAACACTACATGCTGAAGCCAGCCTAGCATGTACCATTATGATCAATCCAAGAGAAAAATTAGCTTGCTTAAGGATTTTTAGCATGTCAAAAGCCAACTCACATTGGCTGGGAAACGAACCCAGGCCTACCACTAAAGTTCGCCTGGAACCGTTCGCGGGCGAACCGTTCGGGACATCTCTACCCACCACAAAAGGTTGGAATGTGCTTGGGTTGTTGTCTCCTGACCCTAAGGCCCTGTTCACATCACAAACGTGGACAGCCACGTACGAACGCACGCCATCCATGTTTGTGTGCGTTGCGTGGCTGATCCCATCACTACAAAAAGTGAATGGGACAGCCATACATTTTTACAAAAAATGCGTGCAGCATGCGTTCCCGGACCGCACAGGTCCGGAACGCATGCAGTGTGAACATCAGACAGTGCACTCTATGCACTTTCTGATGTCGTGCGGGTCTGTCTCCTGCACGCATTTCCAGAACGCGGCTGGAAACGCGTGCAGTGTGAACAGGGCCTAAGACAAAGTAATAGCAGCAAAAAAGAAGGCCCTGCACCATCTCCAAAGTAGATGTAAGTATAGCTTTCATGCAAAAAATCAGCAGGACATCAGTGTATCAAAAAAGGATTGGCTTGTCATGATGGATCAAACAGCGACGTTTCGAGAGGTGGTTTCTCTATTTTTCAAGCCTGACAAGCCCAATAAACCTGCTGCAAATTTCCCTGCTATTTACCTTCTATTTATACTCCAGATCTACATAGAGCTAATCAAAAGAGACTTAGGGGCCACAACACGGACAATGGGATAACAGTCCTCTCCATTTGAGGCTGTAGCCACGCCCACAGAGGCGCGGACCTGATGGGGAACTTGAATTGCATCTAGCAGGGGGACATTTTACTCTAGAAGAAAAATACTTCTTATTTGTATGTGTTAACATGTATTTTGTACATCCAACTTGAGCCCTACTATAAGTGGGGTGCTAACCACTTAACCCTCCTGGCGGTTACAATTTTCTGCCACACAGGCAGAAATCTATTTTTATTTTATTTTATTTATTTTTTTTGTTTCATGTAAAGCTACCAGAGTGGTAGCTACATGAAACACCACTAGAGGGCGCATGTGTCCCTCTAGTGCGATCGTCGTCGGCATCAATAAAAAACAGGGGAACGCGTATATAACGCGTTCCCCTGTTTGGCTTCTCCTGACGTCAGACGCCTCCGATCCAGCCCATAGCGCTGCCTGGAACTCATTGGTCCGGGCAGCGCAGGGCTCTGGCGGGGGGTTTGCCTCTTCAGCCACTGTGTGCGGGCGATAGCCGCAGAGCGGCGGCGATCAAGCTGTGCGCGCGGCTAGCAAAGTGCTAGCTGTGCGCATAGCACTTTGAATGGGGCAAATCGCCCCACCAGGGGCAGAGATATCCTCCTGCTGTGGATCCTTCTGAGCTGAGTTCCTGGAGTGTAAGCTGGAGCAGCGGTTGCTACCGGCTACCTTATCTGATCTGTCTTGTTTAGATCGCACTAGCCGCTAGCGTTAGCGGCTGTGGATCTTTCTGATCTGTGTTCCTGCTTGGATCCCACTTGCTCTGGCGGAAGAGCGGTGGATCCTTTCTGCCTAGGAAGGTTAATATGGCCACATCTCTAATGGAGGAATTGGCTGTAGCAGATACTGGCTGCTGGCCACGTTTCTTGTTGTTTGGCAGCGGGGAGGTTGATGCATCATGCAGAAAAAACATTAGGACCGGCCCTGTGTGTACCTTGAAACCTGAACAAAGGTTTAACAAATAAAACTAACAACAAACCAGTAGGTTTTATTTTTGTTTGACCACTTTTTATAATTTTTCACTTTCACTTTATCACTTTTTTTTTTTAAATCTACATATGTACCACAGGTTCATCATTGAATAGATTACCAATTCTGCTTCATTACTCTACAAAATCTAGGCATAGCCAACAGATTAATTGTAAGAAAACAGCTGATGTTTCAGATCACAGCAGTAGGAAAAAAAACAGATTGCTTTGATAGCACCACAGGATATCTAATGCCTAAATTACATAGTTAAACTAACACAGAGCTGTCCTTATTAAAGGTTGTAGTAAGGAAACAACAAGGCTTTGCCCGTAGAGAATGGGGCATCCCAACCCAGCTACCTTTTCTCATTTGCTTTCAATGCAAACCCCTCTGGAGGTTTATTAGCACAAATACTGCTCTTATCTGATCTAAACTTTACAATCATGAAGCCATTGGGGAAGCTTTGTAGAAAAAAAAAGTAAAATAAAATCTTGACTTTTCTGTGCAATTTATCAGCGGTGCAGAGCAAGCTAATGAGAACTTCTTTTGTTGGGAATTTAAGCAATATTTCCTTTATAAAAGAAATCAATGAGCGTAATCTTTTTTTTTCCGATCTATTAAAATGAATTATGTGAAGAACATGGGGCTGATTATCTGACAACGGGGGTGTTATCTTTGAAGTTCAGATAAGTAGGACTATTTGCTAATGGAAAAAGTTCAGATGCAGACTTATGAAACACCAAAGATTTATTCAGATGCTGAAATAGACATTATACTGAGAACACTGTAAAGAGAAACTGAAGATATCAAATAAAGCCTACAATGAAGGTTCATTTGTGTCTCAACTGCAACTTCTATGCTGTGTTAAATTATCACAGGAACTGAACCAACATCCTGTGCTTTGATTCACACATAAATGTAGGTTTATATTAACTATCAATTAATATTTAGAGTTTTAAAGGTGAATACCTTTCGTAACAGAGACTTTAGAATTCTGAGAAATTATCTGTGTAATGTGGAGTAACATTTCAGTATAACAAAGCCTTTACAATATTAACAATGATGGGATTACACAAACTCCATACACACTAAATGCATTATACAATGAACACAGAAGGCATGGGAAATTGCAATTACAGAGGTTATCTTTGAATGTAATTTGTATTTTTTTTTTTTACAAACCTTTAAAGGAGCACTATGATGTAAAATTCTAAATACATTTTTATATACACATATAAAATGCAGCATTGCCCTTTGCCCTGAGCGACCTGAGCTCTGCCCCCAGGCAACCACAATTTTCCACCTACAGATCAGCCCAAAGCTCTGCCCCAATTTCTGTGAAGCTCCACCCCACAAGCATATTCCTGTGCATAGTCAATGAATTAATCCTCGCTCCATGACATCATTGGCTACCACAGCATGTAGCAAAGTGTAAGTGAGCTCACAGAGCTGGGTATTGCTAGGTAACGGGAGGCATGACCTGGGAGGGGTAAAAGGGGCCTGGGGCTCTAAAAGGGATAGGTCACCTAAGGTAAAAGGTGTTAAAAGACAACTGTAATGAGAGGGATATAGAGGCTGCCATATTTATTTCCTTTTAAAGGGGAACTGAAGAGAGAGTCTGTCATGTTTATTTCCTTTTAATCAATACCAGTTGCCTGGCAGCCCTGCTGGTCTATTTCTCTGCAGTAGTATCTGATTAAAACCAGAAAAAAGCATGCAGCTAGTCTTGTCAGATCAGACTTATAAGTCTGAACCACTGAGACACCTGATCTGCTGCATGCTTGTTCAGGGGCTATGGCTAATAGTATTAGAGGCAGAGGATCAGCAGGGCTGCCAGGCAACTGGTATTGTCTAAAAGGAAATAAACATGACAGACTCCATATACCTCTCTCTTCAGTTCCCCTTTAAACAATACCAGTTGCCTGGCTATCCTGATGATCCCCTACCTCTAATACTTTAAGCCATAGATCCTGAACCAGTATGCAGCATATCAGGTGTTTCTGACATTAATGTCAGGTCTGACAAGATTAGCTGCATGCTTGTTTCTAGTGTTGTTCAACACTACTGCAGCCCAACAGATCAGCAGCTTTCTCACGCCATAGCACCATCAAACCAGCCCTTACTCTTTCCCTCTGCATGAATGCTTTAGTGGATTTTGAGCAGTGTTTAGGGTCATTGTCTTGTTGAAAGATCCAGCCCTGGCACAGCTTCAGCTTTGTTACTGATTCCTGGACATTGGTCTCCAGAATCTGCTGATACTGAGTGGAATACATGCATCCCTCAACTTTTACAAGATTCCCAGTCCCTGCACTGGCCACACAGCCCCACAACATGATGGAACCATCACCGTATTTTACTGTAGGTAGCAGGTGTTTTTCTTGGAATGCTGTGTTCTTTTTCCTCCATGCATAACACCCCTTGTTATGCCCAAAAAACTCAATTTTAGTTTCATCAGTCCACAGCACCTTATTCCAAAATAAAGCTGGCTTGTCCAAATGTGTTTTAGCATACCTCAATCAGCTTTATTTCTACTGTGGGTAGAGAAAAGCCTTCCTGTGCATCACTCTGGCATACAGCATCTCCTTGTGTAAAGTGCGCCAAATGGTTGAACGATGCACAGTGACTCCATCTGCCGCAAGATGATGTTGTAGGTCTTTGGTGCTGGTCTGTGGGTTGACTGACTGTTCTCACCATTCGTCACTTTCGTCACTTTTGTCTATCCGAGATTCTTCTTGGTCTGCCACTTCAAGCCTTAATGTAATGATCTGCTCAGCTGCCTGCGCAGGCAGGCAGCCTTTTGACCATTGTTCAGGTCTGCATGCTGCAGGACTCTGGAAAGAAGAGCTTCTGTCAGTTTTGCAGCTTGTGCTTGCTGAGGAATTTGCATACGTTGTCATGCAAATTGCCTGGCCACATTCATTGGAGGCGTGTACTATAAGTAGTATGTGTGTCCCACAATGCTTTGCTGCTCATAGAGGTTTGTTCCTGCTGGACTCACCTGGAGTGTCAGCCACTGCTATCTTAGTATAGTTAATTCTTGGGGAGTGCTCCTTGCATTCTTAGTTAGTGCAGTCAGTTTGTGTATAATTTGTACTGCCTATTCTGTCTTGTCTGTCGCGATTGCGCTGTCACCAGCGGCGGTTGATAGCGAACCGCTCTGTCTTGTTTGGATCGCACTAGCCTCTAGCGGTAGCGGCTGTGGATCCTTCTGATCTGAGTTCCTGGAGTGTAAGCTGGAGCAGCGGTTGCTACCGGCTACCTCATCTGATCTGTCTTGTTTAGATCGCACTAGCCGCTAGCGTTAGCGGCTGTGGATCTTTCTGATCTGTGTTCCTGCTTGGATCCCACTTGCTCTGGCGGAAGAGCGGTGGATCCTTTCTGCCTAGTTCCTGTTTCTCGTCTGTCTGTCTTGTCTGATACGGGCGCTTGCTGTAGGCTCGGTGAGGTAACCGTTAAGCAAGCATTCACGTTCTTTGTTTCGTGTTTGTCTGTTGATGGTTAGTTAGGCGTGCTTGTCTCTATTGTGCTTATCACGTGGAGACCGCGCATAACCGCGTGCACTGTTGCGAATGAGTGTGGTGTTCGCGGTTAGCTAGCGTTTGTTATTTTTCCGTATCTCCTCTTTGTATGATTTGCTGTGCCTTTGCTATCCTCGTATTCTGTTCTGATCTGCCTTGTGTCACTTCTGGCAATCGCCGTTCTTGCGGTTGCGTTCCTGTTTCCCATCTGCTGTTGTGTGTGCGCGGTCGCGGGGTGGCGACTAGATTGGCGCACACACATACAACCTGTCCCTTTGCTCGTTCTCATTCGCAATCACTTCTCTTGCGATTGCGTTCTGCGCTTCGTACAATTCCTGTCTGGCATTTGTGGAGGTACAGAGGATTGGTTCCTCAGCACTCCCCAGTGCCATCTGCCGACAGGAATTTCCCTCTACTGGTGCTTGCACCAAAAGCTGGGTTCTAGTATCTTGACATGCTTGTGGAGGACCTCCGCAGTGTCAGCGCACATCTTGGTGCGCTGAACACTGAGATATCCCACAATCGTTACACTTAACTTGAACTGAGCCTGTGGTCTTCCATTTCCTCAATATGTTCCTAACTGTGGAAACAGACAGCTGAAATCTCTTGAGACAGCTTTCTGTATCCTTCCACTAAACCATGATGGTGAATAATCTTTGTCTTCAGGTCATTTGAGAGTTGTTTTGAGTCCCCCATGTTGCTACTCTTCAGAGAAAATTAAAAAAGGAGAGAAACTTACAATTGACCCCCTTTAAATACTCTTTCTCATAATTGGATTCACCTGTGTATGTAAGTCAGGGGTCATCAAGCTTACCAAGCCCATTTGAGTTTCAATAATTAGTTCTGAAGGTTTTGTAATTAATAAAATGACAACAGTGCCCAAATTTATGCACCTGCCTAATTTTATTTAAACAATTATTGCACACATTCTGTAAATCCAATAAACTTAATTTCCCTTCTCAAATATCGCTGTGTTTGTCTCCTATATGATATATTTAACTGACATTTTTTATCATAACAACCAATAATTTCTACAGGAAAATCATGACGATTAACAAGGTTGCCCAGACTTTCGCATCCCACTGTAAATCCAGACAGAAATGCACCACCGGGGAGGTTAAACAGTTGTACATGTGCTATACTGAAAATTGATCAGCAATGCTGTAGGTTTATAATTCTGGAAATCATATAGTACACTACTCTAGTTGCATTACTTTCTGCTGTCCAAAACAAAAGTTTGCTTTCTTAAAACAGAAATCATTTGCTATATTTTAGAACGGAGTGAGCTCCAAAATGTCTCCCAGTGCATCACTGCTGAAATATGCAAATTGTCCATTGTTGTCTTTGTAAGCTAGACACACCTCCAGATCTGCTGGAATGCAATTATATATCAGTTTGTTAAACATACGGAGACATCTCGGAGCTCACTTCAAACTGAATTATGGCAAATACTTACTGTTTTAAGAAAGCAAAGTTTTGTTTTCCATAGCATTTTTGTAAGAGGGCTTTTTTTGGTCCATTGTAGCCCCTTACACACTCCTAGGAGTTCTGGTTCACCATCAGCTTGCTGGGTACTTTGTAAATTTCTACTGTCAGTTAGTAGAGCTTGTACTACATTAATAGGCGGAGCATATATCACACCAAGCATTAATCAGCATTTCAGAGCACATTGCCTGTACAGTGCCCCTGATAGAGTTAACAGCTTTAAAATATTAAAGTAAAATGGTTGGAAAATGTAAATGGTTTGCATTGCAGTGAGCAGAACAAAAAGGGTGTAAGGTAGCCCTAAGTTTCAACACACACCATACAATCTTGGTTGTACAGATTTACCAAATCTATGTAGTAACAGGCCCAACAGATTGAAAATACCTTGAATGATTGATTGGATAAGCTCTTATACTACATGAAAGTGGTAAGATTGAACAACCAAGATTGTATGGTGTGTGTTGATCCCAAGATTGATTTGAGTATACATATCCAATCAAAGCTGTGCTGTTCTTTATGGTAGGATTAAACTTCTACAGTGGGTTGCAAAAGTATTCGGCCCCCTTGAAGTTTTCCACATTTTGTCATATTACTGCCACAAACATGAATCAATTTTATTGGAATTCCACATGAAAGACCAATACAAAGTGGTGTACACATGAGAAGTGGAACGAAAATCATACATGATTCTAAACATTTTTTACAAATAAATAACTGCAAAGTGGTGTGTGCATAATTATTCGCCCCCCTTTGATCTGAGTGCAGTCAGTTGCCTATAGACATTGCCTGATGAGTGCTAATGACTAAATAGAGTGCACCTGTGTGTAATCTAATGTCAGTACAAATACAACTGCTCTGTGAGGGCATCAGAGGTTGTCTAAGAGAATATTGGGAGCAACAACACCATGAAGTCCAAAGAACACACAAGACAGGTCAGGGATCAAATTATTGAGAAATTTAAAGCAGGCTTAGGCTACAAAAAGATTTCCAAAGCCTTGAACATCCCACGGAGCTCTGTTCAAGCGATCATTCAGAAATGGAAGGAGTATGGCACAACTGTACACCTACCAAGACAAGGCCATCCACCTAAACTCAAAGGCCGAACAAGGAGAGCGCTGATCAGAAATGCAGTCAAGAGGCCCATGGTGACTCTGGACGAGCTGCAGAGATCTACAGCTCAGGTGGGAGACTCTGTCCATAGGACAACTATTAGTCATGCACTGTACAAAGTTGGCCTTTATGGAAGAGTGGCAAGAAAAAAGGCATTATTAACAGAAAGCATAAGAAGTCCCGTTTGCAGTTTGACACAAGCCATGTGGGGGACACAGCAACCATGTAGAAGAAGGTGCTCTGGTCAGATGAGACCAAAATGGAACTTTTTGGCCAAAATGCAAAACGCTATGTGTGGCAGAAAACTAACACTGCACATTACTCTGAACACACCATCCCCACTATCAAATATGGTGGTGGCAGCATCATGCTCGGGGGGTGCATCTCTTCAGCAGGGACAGGGAAGCTGGTCAGAGTTGATGGGAAGATGGATGGAGCCAAATACAGGGCAAACTTGGAAGAAAACCTCTTGGAGACTGCAAAAGACTTGAGACTGGGGAGGAGGTTCATCTTCCAGCAGGACAATGACCCTAAACATAAAGCCAGGGCAACAATGGAATGGTTTAAAACAAACCATATCTATGTGTTAAAATGGCCCAGTCAAAGTCCAGATCTAAATCCAATCAAGAATCTGTAGCAAGATCTGAAAACTGCTGTTCACAAACACTGTCCATCTAATCTGACTGAGCTGGAGCTGTTTTGCAAAGAAGAATGGGCAAGGATTTCAGTCTCTAGATGTGCAAAGCTGGTAGAGACATACCCTAAAAGACTGGCAGCTGTAATTGCAGCAAAAGGTGGTTCTACAAAGTATTGACTCGGGGGGCTGAATAATTACGCACACCGCACTTTGCAGTTATTTATTTGTAAAAAATGTTTGTAATGATGTATGATTTTCGATCCACTTCTCACATGTACACCACTTTGTATTGGTCTTTTACAAGGAATTCCAATAAAATTGATGCATGTTTGTGGCAGTAGTGTGACAAAATGTGGAAAACTTCAAGGGGGCCGAATACTTTTGCAACCCACTGTAAATGATCCTTTAAACTATAATTTCCAATCATCTGCTTAATTCATTTGGTACCATGTGGCACTGGCCTCTTAAGGACCGGAGCCTTTTTTTCTCTTCACGATCACCATGATTGGCTCAGTTAAGTTGGTTCCTGACCATGATATGGAGCTCCACGGTCATTAGACAGTTGAGTTTAGTTCCGGTAGGGACACGTGTTTGTGTCCCGTGCAAGGGAGACAGTGTAGTAAAATGTATGCCACATCAGATTTAACCTTTTACCGACTGCTGTATCATGTATCTACGCCCCTGGAAACTTCACTTCAGCACCAGAGGTGTGGATACACGTGCTTGTTTGTTCACCTTGCCATTCCCGATGGCTGTGCCGCTGCCATACGTTTCTGTCGGAATGCCGCCGTTCAGTAATCAGAGAATGGGAACAACTAGTTGCCAAACCTGATCACAGTGCTTGTGATGAATGAAAAGCTGGCGTCAGTGAGATGCCAGCTTTTCAGTACACACCACTTACAAAAAAAATAGTTACATTATATATGTCATGAGGATATATTACTGTTAATTGTGCAAATAAAGACTTGTAATTAGTAATACAGTATTAAAAATCTCTTCACAGAAAAAATACATGGCCGAAAAATTAGAAATAATGATTTTTTTTTCTTATTCCCTTTAAAATGCATATAAGATAAAATATTTCTTAGCAAAAAGTACCACCCAAAGAAAGTCTAATTTGTGGCATAAAAATAACAAAACAAAAAAACCCTAAAAAACAATACATACATAATTTCCATGCGATAAGTAACCATAAAGTTATTAGCGAATACATGGGAGGAACATAATAATTGCTCTGGTTTTTAAGGGGAAAAAAACCTGAGGTTGTAATTGGTTAAGCAGCCACAAGTGTAACTGAAGATTTTACTCTGGGCAGTCCTGATGTGGTTAAACGTTCTTTTTTTCAGTTGTTCCATGCAAGGGTGCCGCCAGTATGCAAGCGAGCCAAGCGGCCGCTTGGGGCCTCACTTTATGGGGGGCCTCGCTGGCTCGCTCGCTCGTCTCCCCTCTGGCAGTCCGGCTCAGCTTGCGTGTCAGCGATGACACGCAGGGCCGGGCCGAGGCATAGGCTGGAGAGGCTCCAGCCTCAGGGCGCAGTGTAGGAGGGGGCGCACAATTCATTCAGCTGTCATTCCTAATTGTGTTTGAAGCAGAAAGAAATAAGAAAAGGAGATACATGGAAGTGACTACAAGCCAGATAACCAGAGATTAAGGTGTTGAGGGCCCTGGGGTGCCTCCTAGTCTAAGAGCAATCAGTGTGTGACGGCTGGTGTGGAGGGATGGAGGGGCGCACTTTGATGTCTCAGCCTTGGGTGCTGGAGGACCTTGTCCCGGCTCTGATGACACGCAAGCAGCTGGGTACTGAGGCAGCGCGTCGTTAGGGGGCAACTTCCACTCCCGGCGTCTGGTTATAGCGCCTCCTCCTCCTGTGATGACGTAACCACATGTCATCGCAGGAGACGTCGGGAGAGGAAGTAGGAAGATGAAGCTGGAGGCTGCGTGGCTGTGCAGCATGGGGATCGAATGAAGGTGAGTCCGACCTACACACTGGAGTCTGGGGCCATCTATCTATGTTTGGTCTGCACTAGTTCAAAATAAAAGATGGCTGTATTGCCATGTTTTGTAACAGAAAAGAGAGCACCGGAAGTGACCCTGCACTCAGGTGTAACAGAACTAGAAGTATTCTACTGTTTATAAATGGTGGTGTTTTACAACCACTTTTCTGACTAGCGAAGCCGCAGAAATATAAAATCAGTTGCTGCTAACAGAAGAACATTTTTTTAATTCATAGACGAGAATGATTCAAAACAAAGTGGACTGACAAATGTTTAAACTGGAAGCTTTTGGAACTGACTTCAAGGATAAGAAGAACAAAAGTGATGGCAGTAGCTCATACATAAAAGGTAGAATCAGTAGTAGAGCTAAAACTTTCTTTGTGTAATGTAAGAAACATTCTTTAAAGTACACCTGTCACTACATCAAAGTGCACAAGATCAAGGACACATATAGTGAAATGTTAATGTGTGATTCCACAGCACACTGGTAGATTTTAAAACCATGCGGCCAATTCAGAATTTCGGGTTCCAAATCTCAGCAGTCAAAACCGCAGTGTCAGCTGCTCCTTGTGTTCAATAGCTCTAAATAAGAAGTGCCTTTTTAACCACCTCAGTACTGACATAAAAAAAAACCCCTTAAAGGACAACTGAAGTGAGAAGTATATGGAGGCTGCCATATTCATTTCCTTTTTTGTCTGGCAGCCCTGCTGGTCTTTTTGGCTGCAGCAATGTCTGAATAACACCAGTAACAAGCATGCAGCTAATCTTGTCAGAGCCGACAATAATGTCAGAAACACCTGATCTGCTGCATGCTTGTTAAGAAGCTGTGGGTAAAAGTATTAGAGGCAGAGGATCAGTAGGACAGCCAGGCAACTGGTATTGCTTAAAGGGCAACTGAAGTGAGAAGACTATGGAGGCTGCCATATTTATTTCCTTTTAAACAATACCAGTTGCCTGGCATCTCTGCTGGTCTGTTTGGCTGCAGAAGTGTCTAAATAAACGCAGAAACAAGCATGCAACTAATCTGTCAGATCTGACAATAATGTCAGAAACACCTGATCTGCATATGCTTGTTCAGGGTCTATGGCTGAAAGTATCAGAGACAGAGGGTCAGCAGGGCTGCCAGGCAACTGGTATTGCTTAATCGGAAACAAACATGGTAGTCTCCATATCCCTCTTTTTTTTACAGTTGTCTTTTAAGGACTAGAGCAATTTTTATATTTTAGCCATGTCTCTATGCAATCAGCAATAACTTTACCACTACTTAAAGGGAACCTTGACTGAGAGGGATATGGTTGTTTCCTTTTAAAAAATACTACTTGCCAGGCAGTCCTGCTGATCTCTTTGGCTGCAGTAGTAGCTGGATCACACACCTGCAACAAGCTTGCAGCTAATCCAGTCTGACTTCAGACAGAGCACCTGATCTGCATGCTTGTTGAGTGGCTGTGGCTAAACATATCAGGGCTCGTTTCCACTATCGCGAATCTGCATGCGTCCAACGCATGCAGATTCGCACATGTAATGCAAGTGAATGGACCTGTCTTCACTGTAGCGTTTGCGTGGTGCGTTTTTATGAGCGGTGAAAAAACGCACAAAAGAGCCAATGAATTCGCCTGCTAGTGGAATGCATGCGAATCGCCGCTAATGTATTTAATAGGGAAATCGCATGCGTTTTTTTTACGCGTTATTTTACGCGATTACGCATGCGATTCCGCATAGGAACCAATGTAAATTAACACAGGCAGTGACATGGTTAAAAACGCACATAGCCTAACCTATGCGAAATCGCATGCGTAATCGCGTAAAATAACGCGTAAAAAAACGCATCTGCATGCGATTTCTTCTGCGGTGGAATCCAGGCGATTCCGCACCGCTACAGTGGAAACGAGCCCTTAGAGACACAGGATTAGCAGGAGAGTCAGGCAACCAGTATTATTTTAAAAGGAAACATCCATATCCTTCTCAGGCCAATGGCAGCCATTTTACACTCTGTGTCCTTAGTGCAGTTTCTTGCTGCGACACCACCAATTCACCATTTACATAGCCCTAAGAGCGCTTATAGGGCTGTGTTTTGTTCTTGTGATATTGCTGTTCAGTGTGTCCACACAATGCACTTTAGCTATTGCACACAGGTGCAGTCAGTGCCTATTGCTACAGTAGTTCACCCAACAACCTTCTAAGGGCTGTTTTTCTTTTTCTTGCTATTGTTATATTTCAGTTCTGTGTGTTCAGTGCACACGGCAGCTGTTGGAGACAGGTCTACTGGCATAGTAGTGCGCCAACTCTAACCCAATAATCCTTCACCACCACCACTACTACTAGCATAAACTTTTTACTACTGCCCTGCATAAGGCCCCACTGGCAGCGGCAGGGCTTATATTTTGAGTTGATTGTTGCACATAGCATAAACCTATCTGTCACCTGAACCTATCTGTCACCTAACCTGCGTGAAGTGGCAACAAACACCTAAGTGTCTAGAACCACTACTGGCCTCTAATATCCACTACCGCCCCCTTTAAAAGGTCTCAGTACAGTATCAGTTTTTTTTTTGGTCACTTAACTGTCACTTAACCTCAACCATAAGGGCTGGAAAACCGTGGTCGCCTGCACTCTGATGAATGTGCGCACAAGCACGGCAGCCACTACACACCACTACACAATGTAGTGGGCTATGAGTAAGGACTGACGTCCAAAACATGTCAGCCTTGATGCCTGCTGTTGGTGTTATTGGATACGTCCATCAATAAAGCTGCTGTGCTGATAAGTGCGGACCACTTTCTCTTTATTCTGCTGACTGTTGGAGTTGCTGTCCAGGTCCAGCACTGCAGCGATACTGTGGGGTAGAGCGGTGTCCACCTGCCATTACTACACAATGATTACTGCAAAGAGGACTAACATCTATGACCTGGTGGTGTCAACTGGTAAAAACAATTATTTGCTCACCTGACGTTATCACTAAAGCTCTTTGTGGCTATTTGCGGTGCATTAAATGCTGTATTTCATCTGTCAGTGTAAGCCGGACCTAACCCTTACACTACCTTATCATTATGTACGGACGCCAGATGTTTTAAAGCACTTAATTCCACAAATTTAGGAATGTACTGTGATTTCTGCCACTTAAGAGATTAAAACACGACTGTGTAAACCACTTAATTTTTGGTGGGACTTTTGCCATGGATCCCCCTCTGGCATGCTACTGTCCAGGTGTTAGGCCCCTTTAACCTCCCTGGCTGTAAGCCCAAGCTACACTCGAGGTAGCCGCTGGGAACTCAATGCAGAGTATAGCGCACAGCAGGTTTTTTTACCTCACCTCCTGTGGGATCCAGATTTTGGTAGCCATCCTCCTTCCTGTCCTCTGAATCACTGTGGTGAGATTGCCGTTGGTGATCTCACTACAAAGTTACAGCGCCACCTGGAGGACGGAGGGACAATTGCAGCGCTGGCACCCATGGAGGTGGGTAAGTGCAGGGGCTGTTGCTGGCTTTCTGGCGACATGATTTTTCCCCCTGATTTCAGGGCCTGAAACATGCTGAAAAGACCCTAAAATCCGGAAAAAATCATACCACCAGGGAAGTTAAACAATTTTTCCATCACTTTTGTGGCCAGAAACAGTACCTATAGGTTTTAAAATTCCCTATGGAAGTTCACCCAGTTGGCCCATTTGTTAACTTTTGAGGAAAATTTGCATTTGAAACCCAAAATTTGATGTTTGCTATGTCACTATAGTGTGTGAGTCTTACACCCGTGACCTGACTTATTATCTGCCTGCTACATATTTCTGATTATGATCTTGGCCCATCTGACTGCCCAGTTCGGTTTTGACACCTGCTTTGTACAACTTCCTGCTCTGTTGCTGATCACTGCTTGCTGCTTGCAGCCAACCCACTGCCTGTATGAGTACCACCTCCATTAACAACTTTTGCCTGTCTGAGTACCCACCTGGTTTTTGACCTTTTGCCTGTCCAATGGTCTGTCTAGTCTAGTAGTTGGGTCATTGCAATACCAGGCCCAACCTAGAACTTTCTTGGTCACACATATGCTTAACAAGCTATCAGTCCTGCAAGCGCTCCTGCCCTTGTTAACTGGAGATCCCTGTTCCCACTTCAGGGACTCCCGTGTTAAGCTACAAGAGTTGCTGCCCTCAACATTCCAGTCTCCATTACCCAAGGTACGTAATAGAATACAAGAGCCCCAAATTGGAGACCGCTGAATCAGTGAACTTTCTATGCACTCTATGCAAGCACATGTCAACACTTAGGGCCAGTTTCCACCAGAGATTTAAAATTTATACACGGTTTAAAGGAATTCTATCAAAGATTACATTTTTGAGCAATACAAATTTATGTAATACAAATGTATTATGTATTACAGCGCTTTGTCAGAACGGAACACTTCCGCCCTCCTTTGCCTCAATGGCAAACATCCACTGACTCACCGGGACACTGATCAATGTGCATAAGGAAGTGCGCACTCTCTTACATACTAATGTCCGGGCATAAACTGAGCAGAACGGATGGCTCATTACTGCAGCGGCCACGGGTGGGGGAGCTAGGGAAACAGCCTGCAATGCTCTGTTTTACAATTAGCAACCCCTAGCAACATGGACTATTCCAGTGCCCCGTCGCCGTCAGTGTGTCCTCAGGGCACACTGACTTCCACACACATGTTGGAAAAACTTACAGCACACAAAAATATATGCTGACTTCTTTATTTACATTTATTTTACATTGATTAAAGATGTTTTCTCAAAAATGTAATCTTTGATAGAATTCCTTTAATGTGGATGAGTTTGTGTTTTTTTTTTTTTTTTTTTTTGGGGGGGGGGGGGGGTACAATTGTGTACCAATATGTCCTTTTTTTCCTCTGAATTTCTGATCTGCTTTTTGAGACGGGTGCAAAAAATGAATGGTATAAAGTGCTGGAATGTGGGCAAATGAAGTATTTAAGGCACATCCTGCTTTTTCCAACATCAGTACAGTACAGTAGCAGCTGGTGAACAAAGCAGAGCAACATGTTCCCACTTGTTAGTACCAGGATATTTTGCTGCTAATCCTGCGTGGGAACATTCTCCACAGAAAAGATAGCTGTATGCAAGAGACATAGATATTGGATGCATCCCATAAGCCAGGAGAGACCAACCAAGGGACATTTTGTCATGCTGTACCAGGATCTGAGTAGTCGCCCAGAGAAGTTCTATGAGAACAGCAGGTCGTCTGTGACATCTTAAGTACTTTACAAAAACGATGTGCTTTTGTAGCATTCAATGTCTGTTCATTCATGACTGGTGCTTTCAAAAACTTCCATTTTTGTTGTACATTTGATGAGCTTGTGGACCTAAACAGGGAAGACTAGGTGACAGTGGACACAAGAACGAGAAAGACCCTAATCCCAGAGATGAAACTTTTCATCTTGGAGGTATAGTAATATCATATACCAAGCACACATCATGGGAAATAAATATCAAGAAAAAGCAAAAAAAAAAAAAAAAAAACAACGATACAATAGCAAGAAACAGTATAGTTGTAGCAGTGGCTGGGCAAACATATTCTTGTTGTTACCATGTTTATTGTTTATGCCCCCATTAAAGCTAAATACGTAGTGTGGGGGCTGAATGGGAATCTGTATACAGTGTTTTGGGCTAGATGATGAAGTACGGCTCATGTGAAGTATGGCTGATAACATATTCTGATTGAAAATAGACCAATCCGTGGTGGGACATGTTAGCACCATTGTCAATTAGCATGTGCATGACAAGTTGAAAAGTTGACAAGTTGAACAAACCTGCATGAATTGAAAATTATTTGAAATATATTTTAAACTTATCTCAAATTCATCAAAAAAAATTCTGCCACAATCTTGCCCATTACGCAACTGACTTTTAGCAAACTCATTTTCATTGGACCACTGAAGCTGACATTGATAAACAAATGAAACATTTTACTACCACATCAATTCTCAAACACCCAGATCCAGCTGTACCTTACATCTTGGAAGTGGAAGCCTCAGAATCCGCAGTGGGAGCAGTGCTATCACAAAGACAAAGTCTAAAAGCTGCCCTCCATCCAATAACATTTTTCTCAACTATCAGATACAGAGGAAAATTATGATGTACGTGACAGGGAACTGTTAGATATGCATTCATTTGAAAAGGGCGCCTGGAAAAAAGGGCACCAGGTGAAGCCGATAAATGTGATTTGGTTAGAAAAGGGCGCCTGATATAGCCGAGAAAAGTGCTTTTGGTTATGAAAAGCCACTGGATATACAGTAGGCGAGAAAAGTGATAGAGCAGTGAATTTAGCCAGAGAAAAATTATTCTGGTTATAAAAGGGTGCCAGATATAGCCAATAAACGTGTTTTTGTTTATAAAAGGATGCCAGATATAGCTGAAAAAAGTGAAATGCGCTCGGTATAGCCAAGAAAAAATATTTCTGTTATAAAAGGGTGCCAGATATAGTCTGAGAAAATGGATTATGGTTATAAAAGGGCTCCAGATATAGGCAGTAAACATGATTTGACAAAAGTGCACCTATTTGTAGCTGAGTGTTATTCCATTTACAAAAGGCACCAGATACTAGTTAGTTTGGTTGAAAAAAGACATCCGTCCATTAAGTCCAGCTGAAATCGTTATGCAAAATGCTGGATACAATAAAAATGTTGCCTTGTTCCCACCCTTACCTTTAACATACATAACAATTTTAATGACAATAGCATGTATGGGGGCTTTGTTATTCACCACTAGTCGGCAGAAAATAACATGAAATTACAAACGGATTACATAAAAACAATTGAATGTCAAAATCATAGTTATGTATGGCTGTGATTTAAAAAATGAGTGTGAAACTTAACGCCTCATGTTGGTGCCTAACCTTAACTTCCCCATGGCAATGCATAACCTGTACTTTTGTTGCTGGATGTCCTGATTGTCTGTTCTGCATTATTGTATTTTTTATTTTTTTTGGCACTATGTACAGAGTTATAGAAGCTGTTGGTAATTTAAAAATAAAAAAAATAATAGTAGGTGACAAACAAGTAACTTTGGGTATTAGCATAAACAACTAAAAGAGAACTAAAATTGTTTTCTGATGAAGGGGGGAGAGATTTGGTACCCTCTGCTGAGATCAGGACTAGAGATCGTTAGCAATCAGCCAGCAAGGATCAAAATAAACAAGCTTAGCTAACGTTTTCCCTATCTCCAGCAAGCTCTGTCCCTTCCTCTCTCTAATCCAGCCGAAGACAGACTGGAACATGGTGGGCGCAGCAGCATTTTTATAGGGAGGCTGCCATGTGCCTGCTGACTGTGATGTAAGGGGTCAAAGTTTATCCCAATGATAATGTTTGAGGGCGGGTCAAATAGTGGCATGTGCTTGCCAGTCACGGTGAGCGCGAATACCCGATCTTCGCCAAATACTGTTCACCTGTAAAGCGTTCGGGCCATCTCTATTGGCCAAATACTTCCAAGTTGACTGTGCATTCTCTGATTGGTCCAATGCTTCGGAGTTCTGAGATTGGGCTCAAACTACCTAGTTGCAGTAATGCAGTAATTGCGCAGAAATCTGATTTCCATTTTCCGAGTTCCAATAGGAAATGCAGTTTTCTGATCGGAAATACAGAAATTTAATTTCCACAGAATCTGAATGAGCATCCCTAATCAGAACCCCTGTGTGATATACAGGACTTAGATTTGAATCAAACTATAAACAACCATTAACTGTTCATAAGAATGTGAGTATATTCATGGAATTGGTAGCAACTAGCAAGAGATGAACTGGAAAAATCTGTGAAGGGAGTGCTGAGTTGAATATAAACAAACTAGACTGGGTACATAGGTACTTGCTCTACGAGTAAAGTTGGATGTAAAATGCAATAATGTTTGCAAAATACCCGGTCAAAAACAACCTCTATCTTTTATACTGTATGTCTGTAAACTGCAAATAATGTTATAATCATAAAAATGAAAAAACACTGAATACAGATATAGAGAATGGTCATACAAAACAGGTTGGCAACAGATCAGATGAGTGAGGTACGAAATCGGCAGGCAAAATCTAAGTGAGTAATCAGGCAGAGGTTGGCAACAGATCAGATTGGCAAAGGTACAGCATTGGCAGGCAAAATCTAAGTAAGTAATCAGGCAGAGGTTGGCAACAGATCAGATTGTCAAAGGTACAGAATCGGCAGGCAAAGAGAAGTCAGAGAAACAGGCAATAGTCAAACACAAGTAATCAATATATATATAAGCTGAGCTAGTATGGAATCCCCGGGGTCCTGTCGGTTCAAGCCACACACGGAACTGACTAGGGTCTGAAACCTTCACTGCGAAGTGTTAGAGCAGACAGTGAGTAAGTGTCAGAACAGCGCTTAAGAAACAGTAAAAAAGGAGGAGCAAACAGTCGCGCACTAGTGGATAGAGCAGCCTGGGTGTACTCAGGGTCAGTCCTCAACCCCTAAAGAAAAGTAATACAATTTGTGGTGGGAGCACCTGGCGCTCAGAATGATGAGCCAAAGTGATAAAAATGTAGACAGTCACAATATTTGATCAGTCGAGCATCAAATGCGGGGAAGCACTGTAGGGGCGACAACGCCTCTCTCAACCCACAGTGAATTGCCCGTCTTACACAAGTCTCGTAAAAGTACCTCTAGACTGGATCAAATACCCCAACCGAAGATGGTGTCTTTTCCTCCTGTGGTGTAATCCATTCCGGAATATGAAGGAAAGAGAAGGATCAATAGCGCAGCTGGGCTCAAAGCTCGCGCGGAGAAACTCCGTCCTTCTCTCTCCACATCCGCCGGTAGTGACGTCACCCTCTGCGTTTCACCGCTCTCCAACCAAGTGTCGGCTTACTTCCTGGATAAGGGCATACAGAGGGGACAAAACTAATTGTGCAGACTGCGCTAAGTGTTGGTAACGCTGCGCATAAGAATGCACTTACAGGATGGATTCTTGATTTTATTGCATATAAAAATTGTGTATCCCGATCCGGATTTCGGCCTCACGCTTTCATCAGGGGATACTTTGTACAGACTGAGCAAGATTTATATAGATGTACATAATTGAATGGATCCTCCTCCCACCACTCCCATTAATTAGCCGACAGTACAGGAGGCAGGAAGGGACAATTGTGTGTCCTAGAGTTACAATATATGTACAATCAGATAAATACGGATGATACTACTATATCAAAGAAGCTATGATAATGCATAAAACATATTAAACATATTCAGCAGACTAAAACATATAAAAGCTAATCATAAAACTGGTTATTCATCTCTAATAAAACAATTAAGATCAATATGGGCATTTAAACCTCCTGGTCTCAGTGTATCTAACTGATAGATCCATCGTGTCTCTAATTGGGATAACGTTTTGATAGTATTTCCACCCCTCCAATTAGGTTTAACACAATCGATTGCAAAGCATCTTATACCATCAGGGGACTTATTATGACACTCAGCAAAATGCTCCGGAATACTATGTGACTTATCATCAGGATGTTGAATGTTATAAATGTGTTCCGAAAAGCGTTTCTTGGTCATTCTGCCCGTGCGGCCCACGTATTGCAGACCGCACGGACAGATGACCAAATATACTACATATTTGGTAGTGCAAGTAAGAAATTGGTGAATTTTGAACTCCTTCCCATTCACCCGAGAATTAAAAGTTTTTGTGACTCTCCCCCCAAACTCACAAATTTTGCAAAGATGACTCTTTTTACATGGAAAAAAGCCTTTCAAATTGGGAAACATGTAGGGCCTTTGTATGGAGATGGAATTTTTTACCAATTTACTACTCACTACAACTTTTAATTCTCGGGTGAATGGGAAGGAGTTCAAAATTCACCAATTTCTTACTTGCACTACCAAATATGTAGTATATTTGGTCATCTGTCCGTGCGGTCTGCAATACGTGGGCCGCACGGGCAGAATGACCAAGAAACGCTTTTCGGAACACATTTATAACATTCAACATCCTGATGATAAGTCACATAGTATTCCGGAGCATTTTGCTGAGTGTCATAATAAGTCCCCTGATGGTATAAGATGCTTTGCAATCGATTGTGTTAAACCTAATTGGAGGGGTGGAAATACTATCAAAACGTTATCCCAATTAGAGACACGATGGATCTATCAGTTAGATATACTGAGACCAGGGGGTTTAAATGCCCATATTGATCTTAATTGTTTTATTAGAGATGAATAACCAGTTTTATGATTAGCTTTTATATGTTTTAGTCTGCTGAATATGTTTAATATGTTTTATGCATTATCATAGCTTCTTTGATATAGTAGTATCATCCGTATTTATCTGATTGTACATATATTGTAACTCTAGGACACACAATTGTCCCTTCCTGCCTCCTGTACTGTCGGCTAATTAATGGGAGTGGTGGGAGGAGGATCCATTCAATTATGTACATCTATATAAATCTTGCTCAGTCTGTACAAAGTATCCCCTGATGAAAGCGTGAGGCCGAAATCCGGATCGGGATACACAATTTTTATATGCAATAAAATCAAGAATCCATCCTGTAAGTGCATTCTTATGCGCAGCGTTACCAACACTTAGCGCAGTCTGCACAATTAGTTTTGTCCCCTCTGTATGCCCTTATCCAGGAAGTAAGCCAACACTTGGTTGGAGAGCGGTGAAACGCAGAGGGTGACGTCACTACCGGCGGATGTGGAGAGAGAAGGACGGAGTTTCTCCGTGCGAGCTTTGAGCCCAGCTGCGCTATTGATCCTTCTCTTTCCTTCATATTCCGGAACGGATTACACCACAGGAGGAAAAGACACCATCTTCGGTTGGGGTATTTGATCCAGTCTAGAGGTACTGTTACGAGACTTGTGTAAGACGGGCAATTCACTGTGGGTTGAGAGAGGCGTTGCCGCCCCTACAGTGCTTCCCCGCATTTGATGCTCGACTGATCAAATATTGTGACTGTCTACATTTTTATCACTTTGGCTCATCATTCTGAGCGCCAGGTGCTCCCACCACAAATTGTATTACAGCGCTTAAGAAGCCTGGGGAAGCAAGAGAACATGCCCCCAAGCCGTTTGGCCAATCCGGAACCGGAGGTGGAGCCACGCGTGTCAGCTGACAGCTGATCAGCGGACACGCTTCCTTAGAGCATAAGAGGAGCGACGCTGCCAGCGCATGCGTCCGCCCTCATTTACAGTCTGAGTATCATGCAGCCGGATCCCTGCAGGAACGTCACTGACATTATCCCTGCCACCGTGGCCAGCCGCACCGGAAGTCCCAGATGTGCTGCCAGTGGTGGCAGCAGCAACTGTGCTGGTAAGCACAGGACTACTGACATTACCATCCCCCCCGAGGCATGGACTCCGAACACGCTAGAACTGGTCTATCTGGGTGAGAATTATGAAATTCAGAAATCAATTAATCTGCATGAAGTCTATGAGCAGGAATCCATGATCTTTCCTCTGGGCCGTAACCCTTCTAATGTACCAAATACTGTATGGAATTTCTTATTTTCCTAGAATCCAGAATTTTCTCTACCTCAAACTCAGGTTCCCCATCAATAATAACGGTGGGGGGGGGGGGAGTGGAATCAGTATCAGCAGCAGTTTTCAGCAGAGACACATGAAAAGCCATACTCCCCTTTATGGAAGCCGGCAGAGACACCTTATAGGTTAATTCATTAATTCTTTCAGAAATAACGTAAGGGCCAACAAATTTGGGACCGAGCTTGGCCGAAGGCTGGTGCAAACCAATATTTTTCATGGAAACCCATACTCGATCTCCAGGAGAAAACTGCTGATGAGGAGAGCGATGCCAATCGCCTTGTTGTTTCTGAGATGCGACAGCTTTCTTTAAATTCAGATTGACTGAGGCCCAAATCTCTCGCATCCTGATCACCCAGTCCTGCAGAACTGGGAAGGATGAGGAGGCAGAGGGGACAAACGAGAATCTGGGAGATCTCCCGAAAACCACTTGGAATGGCGAAAGTTTGGATGAGGCATTCACTAAATTGTTATGTGAAAACTCCGCGAATGGCAAAAACTGTACCCAATCTTCCTGGGACTCAAAAACATAAAACCTTAGAAGCTGTTCAAGAGACTGATTAGTCCTTTTCGTCTGGCCATTCGTCTGAGGATGGAATCCAGAGGAAAAGGACAAAGACATACCCAGATGTGCACAAAAGTTTTTCCAGAACTGGAACACAAATTTCACCCCTCTGTTGGATACAATATTTTCTGGAATGCCGAGCAATCGAAAAATATTCTCAACAAATAAATCAGCCAATTCTTTGGCAGAAGGCCATTTCTCCAGGGATATGAAATGTGCCATTTTGCTGAACCGATCCACAATGACCCAGATAATGTTTTTTCCCTGGGATGCAGGGAAATCTACAATGAAGTCCATAGAAATGTGCGTCCAGGGAGAAGTGGGAACTGGCAACGGTTGTAGCGTACCAGCAGGAGCATTCCTGGCCGCTTTGTTTCTAGCACAAACATTGCAAGCTGACACAAATTCCTTACAATCGGTTCGGATGGAAGGCCACCAGAAATGCCGCTGGAGTAAATCAAACGTTCTGGACACACCTGGATGCCTAGCTACCTTACTGCAATGACACTGCTTCAGTACAGATAGCCGTAGATGCGAAGGGACAAACGTTCAGGAGGTTTCCCCGACGGGGCTTCTGCCTAAAATTGAGTCAGTGATTCCAACAGATTGACTGATAATTCAGTTGCTGAAATGACAACATGTTCAGAGAGGATATTGGAAGGAGTAGCAGGTTGTAACTCTATAGGATCAAAACATCTGAATAACGCATCTGCCTTTACGTTCTTGCTCCCAGGTTTATATGTTATGATAAACCTAAACTGGGAAAAGAATAAAGCCCAGCGAGCCTGCCTAGGATTCAATCTTTTAGCTCCTTCTATATACTCTAGATTCTTGTGGTCTGTGTGTACACAGTAATGATGTGTTCTGCCCCTTCCAACCAATGCCTCCATTCTTCAAAAGCCATCTTAACCGCCAGCAATTCTCTATTGCCAATGTCATAGTTTCTCTCAGCAGAACTTAACTTTCTTGAAAAGAAAGCACAAGGGTGCAAGCGTTCTGGTTGACCAGAATATTGAGACAAGACGGCACCCACCCCTATCTCTGAGGCATCAACCTCGACGATAAAGGGTCAGAGGACATCGGCATGCCTGAGGATGGGGGCAGAACAAAAAGCCTCCTTGAGAGTCAGAAAAGCTTGGGAAGCCTCAACAGACCGATTAGAAGGATCAGCTACTTTTTTGGTCATGTTAGTCAAAGGAGCTATAATGGTAGAAAAGTTGTGAATGAATTTGCGATAATAATTCGCAAAACCGATAAACCTCTGCAATGCTTTCAGACCAAGAGGTTGAGGCCACTCCAACACAGCAAACTTTTTTCTTTTCCAAAGACATACCAGAGTCTGAGATGATGTATCCCAGAAATGGAATTTCTTTGACCTCGAAAACACACTTCTCAAGTTTAACATAAAGTGAGTTCTCTCTCAATTTCTGTAGAACAAAATTAACATGTTGACGATGTACATCAATATCTTTGGAGAAAATAAGAATATCGCCTAAGTAAACGATAACAAATCTGCCTAGTACATCTCTAAAAATCTCATTCACAAAATCCTGAAACACAGCAGGTGCGTTACATAACCCAAAAGGCCTCACCAGGTACTCATAGTGACCGTCTTGTGTGTTGAAAGCAGTCTTCCATTTATCCCCCTGACTGATCCTGATTAGGTTATAAGCCCCTCTGAGATCCAATTTGGAAAATATCTGTGCCCCAGTGACTTGTGAGAACAGATCCTCTATAAGAGGTAGAGGGTATTTGTTTTTTATAGTGATGTTATTCAGACCCCTGTAATCAATGCATGGTTTAAGACCACCATCCTTCTTCTGAACAAAGAAGAACCATGCTCCGCCCGGAGAACTAGAAGGGCGGATGGAACCCTTCTCTAAATTTTCTTTGATGTACTCTTTCATAGCTTTCTTTTCAGGACCAGACAGGGGGTAGATGTGCCCTCTAGGAGGCATAGTACCTGGACGTAGATCGATGGGGCAATCGAAAGAACGATGCGGAGGCAATTTGTCTGCTGATTGTGGAGAGAACACATCAGAATACTGTACATACTGTTTAGGAACCCCCTCTACAGACAGACTCAGAGTATGCAATGGTAGTTTTTGTGAACAGTTCTTAAGACAGAATGGAGACCAAGACGTGAGTTGTCCTGTGCTCCAGTCAAACTGAGGAGAATGTTTTTTTTAACCAGGGAAAACCCAGAACAATGGAACATGAGGACATTTTCAGAACATAAAATTGCATCTCCTCCACATGAAACAACCCAATCTGGCATGAGAGAGAGGTTGTCTGAGAAAGTGGTTGATGATCCTATAGAGGAGAGTCAACAATACCAGTTACATAGAGTTTTTTTGCCATGGGTACCAAAGGAATTCCCAATCCCCATTTCTCCACTAAACTGGCATTGATAAAATTCCCTGCTGCTCCTGAATCAATGAAGGCTTGAGAAGAGAACTCACAATCCTTCAAAGATACCTTAATAGGTAGTAGTAGCAGTAGCTTTTCAGAATTCTGAGGTGATTGTAGATTGCCTCGGGGTACACCCCTGATAGAACCTAAGCGAAGGAAGTTTCCCGGCTTTTTGACACAATTTTGTACCACATGCACTTTTTCCCCACAATAAAAACATAACTCCTCCTATTTGCTTCTCCGCCTCTCAAGCTCAGACAATGTAGTGTGGCCCAGCTGCATGGGTTCATCAGAGTGTGTGACAGGACTGGAGGTTAGCATGGAGAAACGTAAAAGTGACCGAGATCTGCTCTGGTGGTGATAGCTAGTGTTGGGCGAACAGTGTTCACCACTGTTCGGGTTCTGCAGAACATCACCCTGTTCGGGTGATGTTCGAGTTCGGCCGAACACCTGATGGTGTTCGGCCAAACCGTTCGGCCACATGGCCGAACTAAGAGCGCATGGCCGAACGTTCCCCGAACGTTCGGCTAGCGCTGTGATTGGCCGAACGGGTCACGTGGTTCGGACCCGAATGCGCTCTGATTGGCCGAACTGTCACGTGGTTCGGGTAAATAAATACCCGAACCCCGTCATATCTCCGCCATTTGTCTGTGGGTTTAGCTTTGGGTAGGCAGGCAGGGTAGTTCGCGCTCCAGCCACGCTAGCCAGGGTCCCCCCAGTCATTGTGTCGCTGCTGGGAATAGTAGTACACCGCTCGCTCAGCCACACTATATAGCATTGTGTTTACTGCCACTCTGTGTACCTCGCTCAGCCACACTATATAGCATTCTGTTTACTGCCACTCTGTGTCTGCTGGGAACAGTACTACACCGCTCGCTCAGCCACACTATATAGCATTGTGTTTACTGCCACTCTGTGTACCTCGCTCAGCCACACTATATAGCATTGTGTTTACTGCCACTCTGTGTCTGCTGGGAAAAGTAGTACACTGCCGCTCACTCAGTCACCCCATTACTATATAGCATTGCTGGGATCTGTAGTACTCTGCTCACCCACCCATACCATTGTACTGCCAGTCACTGTGTATATTGCTGGGATCTGTAGTACTTCCCTCACCGTCAACCACTATATAGCATTGTGTTTACTGCCACTCTGTGTCTGCTGGGAACAGTACTACACCGCTCGCTCAGCCACACTATATAGCATTGTGTTTACTGCCACTCTGTGTACCTCGCTCAGCCACACTATATAGCATTCTGTTTACTGCCACTCTGTGTACCTCGCTCAGCCACACTATATAGCATTGTGTTTACTGCCACTCTGTGTCTGCTGGGAATAGTAGTACACTGCTCGCTCAGCCACACTATATAGCATTCTATTTACTGCCACTCTGTGTACCTCGCTCAGCCACACTATATAGCATTGTGTTTACTGCCACTTTGTGTCTGCTGGGAATATTAGTACACCGCTCGCTCAGCCACACTATATAGCATTGTGTTTACTGCCACTCTGTGTACCTCGCTCAGCCACACTATATAGCATTCTGTTTACTGCCACTCTGTGTCTGCTGGGAATATTAATACACCGCTCGCTCAGCCACACTATATAGCATTCTGTTTACTGCCACTCTGTGTACCTCGCTCAGCCACACTATATAGCATTGTGTTTACTGCCACTCTGTGTCTGCTGGGAACAGTAGTACACCGCTCGCTCAGCCACACTATATAGCATTGTGTTTACTGCCACTCTGTGTACCTCGCTCAGCCACACTATATAGCATTGTGTTTACTGCCACTCTGTGTACCTCGCTCAGCCACACTATATAGCATTGTGTTTACTGCCACTCTGTGTCTGCTGGGAAAAGTAGTACACTGCCGCTCACTCAGTCACCCCATTACTATATAGCATTGCTGGGATCTGTAGTACTCTGCTCACCCACCCATACCATTGTACTGCCAGTCACTGTGTATATTGCTGGAATCTGTAGTACTTCTCTCACCGTCAACCACTATATAGCATTGCGTACTCTGCCAGTCAGTGTGTATATTGCTGGGATCAGTAATACTCCACTCAACGTCAACCACTATATGAGCTAACTATGAGTTCCTCAGAGACCTCCGCTGTGAGCAGCACTCCCAACAACAGCAACAGCCAAAGCCCCACGCAAGCTATAACATCCACCCCAGCAGCCAGTGGTCAGCAGCAGCCCTCCCCGGAGGAGAACGTTGTGTCCATCGGTCCGGCGCCAGAGCGATTATTGAGGGCTGCCATTGAGGAGATGATGGGGCCTGATGTGGAGGAGGAGGTCGGGCTCAGGCCAGCATCCCAAGTTAATGTTGAGGACGATGAGGGGTCTGTGTCTGGGGATGTTGGGGTGGCAGAGGTGGTGGGTGGGTCAGACTCAGGAGAAGAGTTGTATGATGAGGATGATGATCGGGACCATCTGTATGTGCCTCAGAGTCCGACCCCGGAAAACCCTTCTCTAAATTTTCTTTGATGTACTCTTTCATAGCTTTCTTTTCAGGACCAGACAGGGGGTAGATGTGCCCTCTAGGAGGCATAGTACCTGGACGTAGATCGATGGGGCAATCGAAAGAACGATGCGGAGGCAATTTGTCTGCTGATTGTGGAGAGAACACATCAGAATACTGTACATACTGTTTAGGAACCCCCTCTACAGACAGACTCAGAGTATGCAATGGTAGTTTTTGTGAACAGTTCTTAAGACAGAATGGAGACCAAGACGTGAGCTGTCCTGTGCTCCAGTCAAACTGAGGAGAATGTTTTTTTTTAACCAGGGAAAACCCAGAACAATGGAACATGAGGACATTTTCAGAACATAAAATTGCATCTCCTCCACATGAAACAACCCAATCTGGCATGAGAGAGAGGTTGTCTGAGAAAGTGGTTGATGATCCTATAGAGGAGAGTCATCAATACCAGTTACATAGAGTTTTTTTGCCATGGGTACCAAAGGAATTCCCAATCCCCATTTCTCCACTAAACTGGCATTGATAAAATTCCCTGCTGCTCCTGAATCAATGAAGGCTTGAGAAGAGAACTCACAATCCTTCAAAGATACCTTAATAGGTAGTAGTAGCAGTAGCTTTTCAGAATTCTGAGGTGATTGTAGATTGCCTCGGGGTACACCCCTGATAGAACCTAAGCGAAGGAAGTTTCCCGGCTTTTTGACACAATTTTGTACCACATGCACTTTTTCCCCACAATAAAAACATAACTCCTCCTATTTGCTTCTCCGCCTCTCAAGCTCAGACAATGTAGTGTGGCCCAGCTGCATGGGTTCATCAGAGTGTGTGACAGGACTGGAGGTTAGCATGGAGAAACGTAAAAGTGACCGAGATCTGCTCTGGTGGTGATAGCTAGTGTTGGGCGAACAGTGTTCACCACTGTTCGGGTTCTGCAGAACATCACCCTGTTCGGGTGATGTTCGAGTTCGGCCGAACACCTGATGGTGTTCGGCCAAACCGTTCGGCCACATGGCCGAACTAAGAGCGCATGGCCGAACGTTCCCCGAACGTTCGGCTAGCGCTGTGATTGGCCGAACGGGTCACGTGGTTCGGACCCGAACGCGCTCTGATTGGCCGAACTGTCACGTGGTTCGGGTAAATAAATACCCGAACCCCGTCATATCTCCGCCATTTGTCTGTGGGTTTAGCTTTGGGTAGGCAGGCAGGGTAGTTCGCGCTCCAGCCACGCTAGCCAGGGTCCCCCCAGTCATTGTGTCGCTGCTGGGAATAGTAGTACACCGCTCGCTCAGCCACACTATATAGCATTGTGTTTACTGCCACTCTGTGTACCTCGCTCAGCCACACTATATAGCATTCTGTTTACTGCCACTCTGTGTCTGCTGGGAACAGTACTACACCGCTCGCTCAGCCACACTATATAGCATTGTGTTTACTGCCACTCTGTGTACCTCGCTCAACCACACTATATAGCATTCTGTTTACTGCCACTCTGTGTCTGCTGGGAATAGTAGTACACCGCTCGCTCAGCCACACTATATAGCATTCTGTTTACTGCCACTCTGTGTACCTCGCTCAGCCACACTATATAGCATTGTGTTTACTGCCACTCTGTGTCTGCTGGGAACAGTACTACACCGCTCGCTCAGCCACACTATATAGCATTGTGTTTACTGCCACTCTGTGTACGTCGCTCAGCCACACTATATAGCATTGTGTTTACTGCCACTCTGTGTCTGCTGGGAACAGTACTACACCGCTCGCTCAGCCACACTATATAGCATTGTGTTTACTGCCACTCTGTGTACCTCGCTCAGCCACACTATATAGCATTCTGTTTACTGCCACTCTGTGTACCTCGCTCAGCCACACTATATAGCATTGTGTTTACTGCTACTCTGTGTCTGCTGGGAATAGTAGTACACCGCTCGCTCAGCCACACTATATAGCATTGTGTTTACTGCCACTCTGTGTACCTCGCTCAGCCACACTATATAGCATTGTGTTTACTGCCACTTTGTGTCTGCTGGGAATAGTAGTACACCGCTCGCTCAGCCACACTATATAGCATTGTGTTTACTGCCACTCTGTGTACCTCGCTCAGCCACACTATATAGCATTCTGTTTACTGCCACTCTGTGTCTGCTGGGAATATTAGTACACCGCTCGCTCAGCCACACTATATAGCATTCTGTTTACTGCCACTCTGTGTACCTCGCTCAGCCACACTATATAGCATTGTGTTTACTGCCACTCTGTGTCTGCTGGGAACAGTAGTACACCGCTCGCTCAGCCACACTATATAGCATTGTGTTTACTGCCACTCTGTGTACCTCGCTCAGCCACACTATATAGCATTGTGTTTACTGCCACTCTGTGTACCTCGCTCAGCCACACTATATAGCATTGTGTTTACTGCCACTCTGTGTCTGCTGGGAAAAGTAGTACACTGCCGCTCACTCAGTCACCCCATTACTATATAGCATTGCTGGGATCTGTAGTACTCTGCTCACCCACCCATACCATTGTACTGCCAGTCACTGTGTATATTGCTGGAATCTGTAGTACTTCTCTCACCGTCAACCACTATATAGCATTGCGTACTCTGCCAGTCAGTGTGTATATTGCTGGGATCAGTAATACTCCACTCAACGTCAACCACTATATGAGCTAACTATGAGTTCCTCAGAGACCTCCGCTGTGAGCAGCACTCCCAACAACAGCAACAGCCAAAGCCCCACGCAAGCTATAACATCCACCCCAGCAGCCAGTGGTCAGCAGCAGCCCTCCCCGGAGGAGAACGTTGTGTCCATCGGTCCGGCGCCAGAGCGATTATTGAGGGCTGCCATTGAGGAGATGATGGGGCCTGATGTGGAGGAGGAGGTCGGGCTCAGGCCAGCATCCCAAGTTAATGTTGAGGACGATGAGGGGTCTGTGTCTGGGGATGTTGGGGTGGCAGAGGTGGTGGGTGGGTCAGACTCAGGAGAAGAGTTGTATGATGAGGATGATGATCGGGACCATCTGTATGTGCCTCAGAGTCCGACCCCGGAAAACCCTTCTCTAAATTTTCTTTGATGTACTCTTTCATAGCTTTCTTTTCAGGACCAGACAGGGGGTAGATGTGCCCTCTAGGAGGCATAGTACCTGGACGTAGATCGATGGGGCAATCGAAAGAACGATGCGGAGGCAATTTGTCTGCTGATTGTGGAGAGAACACATCAGAATACTGTACATACTGTTTAGGAACCCCCTCTACAGACAGACTCAGAGTATGCAATGGTAGTTTTTGTGAACAGTTCTTAAGACAGAATGGAGACCAAGACGTGAGCTGTCCTGTGCTCCAGTCAAACTGAGGAGAATGTTTTTTTTAACCAGGGAAAACCCAGAACAATGGAACATGAGGACATTTTCAGAACATAAAATTGCATCTCCTCCACATGAAACAACCCAATCTGGCATGAGAGAGAGGTTGTCTGAGAAAGTGGTTGATGATCCTATAGAGGAGAGTCATCAATACCAGTTACATAGAGTTTTTTTGCCATGGGTACCAAAGGAATTCCCAATCCCCATTTCTCCACTAAACTGGCATTGATAAAATTCCCTGCTGCTCCTGAATCAATGAAGGCTTGAGAAGAGAACTCACAATCCTTCAAAGATACCTTAATAGGTAGTAGTAGCAGTAGCTTTTCAGAATTCTGAGGTGATTGTAGATTGCCTCGGGGTACACCCCTGATAGAACCTAAGCGAAGGAAGTTTCCCGGCTTTTTGACACAATTTTGTACCACATGCACTTTTTCCCCACAATAAAAACATAACTCCTCCTATTTGCTTCTCCGCCTCTCAAGCTCAGACAATGTAGTGTGGCCCAGCTGCATGGGTTCATCAGAGTGTGTGACAGGACTGGAGGTTAGCATGGAGAAACGTAAAAGTGACCGAGATCTGCTCTGGTGGTGATAGCTAGTGTTGGGCGAACAGTGTTCACCACTGTTCGGGTTCTGCAGAACATCACCCTGTTCGGGTGATGTTCGAGTTCGGCCGAACACCTGATGGTGTTCGGCCAAACCGTTCGGCCACATGGCCGAACTAAGAGCGCATGGCCGAACGTTCCCCGAACGTTCGGCTAGCGCTGTGATTGGCCGAACGGGTCACGTGGTTCGGACCCGAACGCGCTCTGATTGGCCGAACTGTCACGTGGTTCGGGTAAATAAATACCCGAACCCCGTCATATCTCCGCCATTTGTCTGTGGGTTTAGCTTTGGGTAGGCAGGCAGGGTAGTTCGCGCTCCAGCCACGCTAGCCAGGGTCCCCCCAGTCATTGTGTCGCTGCTGGGAATAGTAGTACACCGCTCGCTCAGCCACACTATATAGCATTGTGTTTACTGCCACTCTGTGTACCTCGCTCAGCCACACTATATAGCATTCTGTTTACTGCCACTCTGTGTCTGCTGGGAATAGTAGTACACCGCTCGCTCAGCCACACTATATAGCATTGTGTTTACTGCCACTCTGTGTACCTCGCTCAGCCACACTATATAGCATTCTGTTTACTGCCACTCTGTGTCTGCTGGGAACAGTACTACACCGCTCGCTCAGCCACACTATATAGCATTGTGTTTACTGCCACTCTGTGTACCTCGCTCAACCACACTATATAGCATTCTGTTTACTGCCACTCTGTGTCTGCTGGGAATAGTAGTACACCGCTCGCTCAGCCACACTATATAGCATTCTGTTTACTGCCACTCTGTGTACCTCGCTCAGCCACACTATATAGCATTGTGTTTACTGCCACTCTGTGTCTGCTGGGAACAGTACTACACCGCTCGCTCAGCCACACTATATAGCATTGTGTTTACTGCCACTCTGTGTACGTCGCTCAGCCACACTATATAGCATTGTGTTTACTGCCACTCTGTGTCTGCTGGGAACAGTACTACACCGCTCGCTCAGCCACACTATATAGCATTGTGTTTACTGCCACTCTGTGTACCTCGCTCAGCCACACTATATAGCATTCTGTTTACTGCCACTCTGTGTACCTCGCTCAGCCACACTATATAGCATTGTGTTTACTGCTACTCTGTGTCTGCTGGGAATAGTAGTACACCGCTCGCTCAGCCACACTATATAGCATTGTGTTTACTGCCACTCTGTGTACCTCGCTCAGCCACACTATATAGCATTGTGTTTACTGCCACTTTGTGTCTGCTGGGAATAGTAGTACACCGCTCGCTCAGCCACACTATATAGCATTGTGTTTACTGCCACTCTGTGTACCTCGCTCAGCCACACTATATAGCATTCTGTTTACTGCCACTCTGTGTCTGCTGGGAATATTAGTACACCGCTCGCTCAGCCACACTATATAGCATTCTGTTTACTGCCACTCTGTGTACCTCGCTCAGCCACACTATATAGCATTGTGTTTACTGCCACTCTGTGTCTGCTGGGAACAGTAGTACACCGCTCGCTCAGCCACACTATATAGCATTGTGTTTACTGCCACTCTGTGTACCTCGCTCAGCCACACTATATAGCATTGTGTTTACTGCCACTCTATGTACCTCGCTCAGCCACACTATATAGCATTGTGTTTACTGCCACTCTGTGTCTGCTGGGAAAAGTAGTACACTGCCGCTCACTCAGTCACCCCATTACTATATAGCATTGCTGGGATCTGTAGTACTCTGCTCACCCACCCATACCATTGTACTGCCAGTCACTGTGTATATTGCTGGGATCTGTAGTACTTCCCTCACCGTCAACCACTATATAGCATTGTGTTTACTGCCACTCTGTGTCTGCTGGGAACAGTACTACACCGCTCGCTCAGCCACACTATATAGCATTGTGTTTACTGCCACTCTGTGTACCTCGCTCAGCCACACTATATAGCATTCTGTTTACTGCCACTCTGTGTACCTCGCTCAGCCACACTATATAGCATTGTGTTTACTGCCACTCTGTGTCTGCTGGGAATAGTAATACACTGCTCGCTCAGCCACACTATATAGCATTCTGTTTACTGCCACTCTGTGTACCTCGCTCAGCCACACTATATAGCATTGTGTTTACTGCCACTTTGTGTCTGCTGGGAATAGTAGTACACCGCTCGCTCAGCCACACTATATAGCATTGTGTTTACTGCCACTCTGTGTACCTCGCTCAGCCACACTATATAGCATTGTGTTTACTGCCACTCTGTGTCTGCTGGGAACAGTAGTACACCGCTCGCTCAGCCACACTATATAGCATTGTGTTTACTGCCACTCTGTGTACCTCGCTCAGCCACACTATATAGCATTGTGTTTACTGCCACTCTGTGTACCTCGCTCAGCCACACTATATAGCATTGTGTTTACTGCCACTCTGTGTCTGCTGGGAAAAGTAGTACACTGCCGCTCACTCAGTCACCCCATTACTATATAGCATTGCTGGGATCTGTAGTACTCTGCTCACCCACCCATACCATTGTACTGCCAGTCACTGTGTATATTGCTGGAATCTGTAGTACTTCTCTCACCGTCAACCACTATATAGCATTGCGTACTCTGCCAGTCAGTGTGTATATTGCTGGGATCAGTAATACTCCACTCAACGTCAACCACTATATGAGCTAACTATGAGTTCCTCAGAGACCTCCGCTGTGAGCAGCACTCCCAACAACAGCAACAGCCAACGCCCCACGCAAGCTATAACATCCACCCCAGCAGCCAGTGGTCAGCAGCAGCCCTCCCCGGAGGAGAACGTTGTGTCCATCGGTCCGGCGCCAGAGCGATTATTGAGGGCTGCCATTGAGGAGATGATGGGGCCTGATGTGGAGGAGGAGGTCGGGCTCAGGCCAGCATCCCAAGTTAATGTTGAGGACGATGAGGGGTCTGTGTCTGGGGATGTTGGGGTGGCAGAGGTGGTGGGTGGGTCAGACTCAGGAGAAGAGTTGTATGATGAGGATGATGATCGGGACCATCTGTATGTGCCTCAGAGTCCGACCCCGGAAAACATGTTGTATCGTGTGTTTAGGTACTAAAATCTGCGTTCCCACTTCCCAGTTCTGCCCGGGTCCACGGATCCATATAATTTTTTGGGCAGCACTATCAAACTGTGGTACTATGAGTGAGTTGCCATGGTCCATCTGTGCTGTCACACTCACCGTCTGTCTGCAAATGGATTGTTCAACACAGCTACGCCATCTGACATGTAGTCCTTGACCATCTTCTCCAGACGACTGGTGTTGGAGGACGTGGAACTGCCCGATTGCTGTTCTGTGGGCTGCTGCATGGGTGTCAGAAAATGTTCCCACTCCAAGGACACTGCCAATACCATTCCCTTTTGGGCACTAGCAGCAGCTTGTGTTCTTTGCTGCCCTCCTGGTCCTCCTGGGTTTGCTGAAGTCAGTCTGTCGGCGTACAACTGGCTAGAGAAGGAGGAGGATGTCAATATCCTCTCTAAAGTCTCCATCCTCAAGGGCCTGCTGGAATTGTTCCATTTTTGACCTGTCTGACACTTTCTTCAATCAGTTTTTTAACATTGTGTGTGTATAAACTGGGTATAAACCCAGTAATTGGTGTTGTCAAGAATAATGAATAATAATGAATAGTGAATAATGCGCGGGCCGCGTTCAATGCAGTCTAGCATGAATTGAGCCATGTGTGCCAGAGAATCCTGCCAGAGTCCTCTGTCTTCATGTTCTTGTGAGCGTTGTGATTTTTGTGATGCACCATATTCGTCACCAGCATCACTTTCTTCCTCTTCTGCTGTCCATTCCCGCTAAATTGTGGAAGTCCAACGTGCACCGCTCTGTCCCTCGGCAGTGGGGGCTTCCAATTTCTGCTCCAACTCCAGCTGTTCCTCGTCCTGTTCTTTGTCATAGCTGGGACCAGCGTTTCCTAAGGCAGGTTACCTGATGTTGGTATCATCACGCTGATCGTTTTCATCTTCAGATTCCCCCACTTGCATCATGCCAGCGGTTTCCATCTTCAACATTGATTTCTTCAGTAAACACAGCAGTGGTATTGTAATGCTGACTGTAGAGTTGTCACTGCTCAGTCACAAGCAACGTGGATTGCTCAAAATTTTGGAGGACTTGGCAGAGATCCAACATGGTGGCCCAATCAGATCCACAGAAGCTTGGTAGCTAGCTGCTGGAATGCGCCTCGGCACTGCGCAAAAGCGTGCTAACATGTGCAGCGTAGAATTCCAGCGCGTAGGGAGGGACATCACCCAGCGAGCGATGGTGCGCTACATTGAAGCGCTCCTGCATCTCTTGGTGAGTCCTTCAGAAGCGATACTGGACTTTAAAAAATGTTTTTTTTTCCTTCAACAGAAGATCTGCCACGTTGGAGTGAGGAGGACGCCGCTGACCCCGACACCAAGCTGAACCCCGGCGAACTCCAAGCAGAGGATCTTCAGGAACCCTCAAGGCTTTGAGCAAGCTGAGGAGGATCAGCAGTCCCGACGAGACCTCTCCTCATATGTGACTGTGTGCAGTGGAGTAGAGCTCCCCAGAACAACCTCTCACTTGTCACTTTGTCACTGGTCACTTTGTCACTTTGTCATTTTGTCACTTTGTCACTTTGTCACTTGTCACTTTGTCACTTGTCACTTTGTCACTTTGTCACTTGTCACTTGTCACTTTGTCACTTGTCACTTTGTCACTGGTCACTTTGTCACTGGTCACTTTGTCACTTTTCACTTTGTCACTTGTCACTTGGTCACTTGGTCACTTGGTCACTTGTCCAGATGATCTCGGTACACCTCCTGCGATTCAAATTCCTGCACACATTGCTCTGGGATTTGGGAGTGATGAATGATGCATCTAACTGGCCACCGGAGGCAATTAAGGCCTTCAAAACATTGAAAGCAGCTTTCTGTTCCGCCCCCATTTTGCGTCATGTTGAGTTGTTGACGTCATGTTCATCCTCGGCCTCGCCTTGCATTTCAGTGCGAGGTGCATTTTCCACAGAAAAAGGTTGTGAATCCGGGCACAACATTTGTGGCTGTTCCATTGACCTTTCACAGGTAGAAGATTGTGGGGGTGGGAATAGCTCCTCCGAATAGCCCATTGTGTCCTGAAAACTACTCATTGCATTGCTTTGCGCACGCATTTTTTTGTCCTCATGCAAGGCCTGAGTTGCGCATGAAAGCGTGGCCTTCTTCTCCTGCGCCTCCTCCTGTTCCATCACGTCTGCTGCTGCTGGGTTAGCGTTGCCGCCCGGTCCCTGTTTATTGAACCTCTTATCTTTATTACATTTATGACTGCATGGCGGTACAAAGCATGCTATCCGCACGCTTCTTGTCCTCATGCAAGGCCTGAGTTGCGCCTGAAAGCGTGGCCTTCTCCTCCTGCGCCTCCTCCTGTTCCATCACGTCTGCTGCTGCTGCTGCTGGGTTAGCGTTGCCGGTCCCTGTTTATGGAACCTCTCATCTTTATTACATTTATGACTGCATAGCGGTAAAAAGCATGCTATCCGCACGTAGGGTTGCCAGGTGTCCGGTTTTAGACCGGACAGTCCGGTTTTTGGCCGCTGTGTCCTGTCCAAAAAGGCATGTTAAACCGGACAATTAAGATGTCCGGTTTTATGCCTTTTGCCACTTGCCGCCAGTAACTCCGAAACATCCGTTCATCAGCCGTTTCGGAGTCACAGAGATCATTCTGCCCGATTAGCAATAGGGATTCGGGAAGCACTACTGTGGATATGGCACACCCCTGTTTGTCATCACATCACAATACTGAGATCCGCCTCCAACATGGCGGCCTGTACGGCTCTGAAGTTGCGACATGGTGATGTACGACATGCCGCGCTAACTTGTGTGCGCATGCACAGTGTCTGTAGTGAGGCTGTCTCCTGATGGTGGGAGCGGGGTTTTCCTGCAGTTTGTAATTCGGCAAAACTGTGCAGGACTCGTCACCAGCAGTATGGCGTTCAACTTCGGATCTGCTACAGGGGCCAGCACTAACCCAGGTAGGAAGATAGTGAGAGATGGGGACACAAAGCTCGGGGGGTGTTGTATAGAAGCAGCACGCTGTCACACATCATGCTTGTCAAACCTTATGTTACTGCTGTCTCTCAACACGATTACAGCAATTGAAATACAATTTGATTATGAAGTCAGTGTAGCCCGTTTTGGGTAACAGGCCCGCCACCCGTCCGCCAGCGCTGCGCGACCGCTGATTCGCTGCCTGGCTGTCAGTCAAAGGCACAGCCAGCCAGCTTACGCGGCGTAAGTTACGCCAGCTTAAGTACCGCCCCCGAGCCCGCGCTTCCCGACGTTGCTACGTGTAATGCTTGTGCATTTACTGGTGAAAAGCGGTCTCTTATTATGTGCATTTACTGGTGAAAAGTGGTCTCTTATGTGCATGTACTGGTGAGGACAGTTAGTGACATGGCTATGTACTCTGTAATGTGCTGCAGAAGATGTCAGTGCGATATAAATACTGTAAAAAACATTTTTTAAAAACCCCATTGCTTAGCCCCACTCTACATAAAAGTGCGCTTCTGACTCCGCCCCTAACTCCACCCCCTGTCCGGTTTTCTCCATCAGCCGACCTGGCAACCCTATCCGCACGCTTCTTGTCCTCCTGCAAGGCCTGGGTTATTGTGTCTCAAAGCGTGGCCTTCTCCTCCTGCGCCTCCTCCTGTTCCATCACGTGTGCTGCTGCTGCTGCTGGGTTAGCGTTGCCGGTCCCTGTTTATGGAACCTCTCATCTTTATTACATTTATTCCTTTCGTGTGAGCGAAACAGCTGTCAAGCGGACCTCTGCTCCCACACTGCCCCACAGCAAGCACCAGAAGGGTATGTTGTTTATCCATACATATGTAATACTTATGGATCTGTCTGCAGGATCAGCAATATAGATACAATAAAGGAAAACTTCTGCTTTAACCTTCAGTTGTAGTGCCGGATGAATCTACTTCTTCACTGCATAAATAATTGACAGAATTTAAAGCCTCATGATTAGGTGGTAAATTATAGGCCTAAGTTTGGGAATCACCCTGCAAGAGTGTTTTTATCAAGGTGACCCTCTGATGATCATTGCCAGAAGAAATAGGTCCAACTTCAAAGTAAGACTGACAGCGATTCCTGAAATTGTGGAAATCGCTGTCCAGAAAATCTCTCTGGCAATGGCATTTTAGGCTCAGGTACCAGGTGAACTGGTGGATCAGTTTGAACTTGCTGTTGCGGCTGCAGTCCGCGAACAACCTGGGACAAACTCCCCAATTGTTGCTGTTGGTTGGTCACCGTATTGCTTAGGTTTCCAACCGCCAGCGTGAGAGCTTGAAATTGTTTACAAAGCTCTTCCTTATCGGTATTGGTCTGCTCTAATGTAACGATCTGCTAGTGTGTGTGGGCACTAGCAGACAGACAATATTACAATGTTCCCTGGAAGGGAAATGTTTTACATACAGTGATAGTAGAAGGCAGTACTAACACTGAATACAGATATAGAGAATGGTCATACAAAACCGGTTGGCAACAAATCAGATGTGTGAGGTACAAAATCGGCAGGCAAAATCTAAGTGAGTAATCAGGCAGAGGTCGGCAACAGATCAGATTGGCAAAGGTACAGAATCGGCAGGCAAAGAGAAGTCAGAGAAACAGGCAATAGTCAAACACAAGTAATCAATATGTATATAAGCTAAGCTAGTATGGAATCCACGGGGTCCTGCCGGTTCAAGCCACACACGAAACTGACTAGAGTCTGAAGCCTTCACTGCGAAGTGTTAGCTAGAGCAGACACTGAGTAAGTGTCAGAACAGCGCTTAAGAAGCCCGGTTAAGCAGGAGAACATGCCCCCAAGCCGTTTGGCCAATCCGGAACTGGAGGTGGAGCCACGTGTGTCAGCTGACAGCTGATCAGCTGACACGATTCCTTAGAGCATAAGAGGAGCGACGCTGCCAGCGCATGCGTCCGCCCTAATTTACAGTCTGAGTAACATGCAGCCGGATCACCGCAGGAACATCGCTGACACTATCCCTGCCACTGTGGCCAGCCGCACCGGAAGTCCCAGATGCGCTGCCAGTGGTGGCAGCAGCAACTGAGTTGGTAAGCACAGGATTACTGACAAATATATTAATTTAAAAGAAACTGATATTAATCTCTAGCCTTACTGTAAGTACTACCATCTATTCCTATCAAACCTGAAAGAGAATAGATTTATGGAAAATCCTGCTTTCTATAAAATTACTCAGCGTTAACCCAAGTCTACATTTTTTGAATGAACTAAGCGTTCTCACATCCGTTTTTAGAAAAAAAGAAAGAAAGAAAGCAATTAAGCCCATTTTGAAAACTGGTGGTGTTTATCTCCTTATAATGACATATTCATGTTTCTCTTTGTTGTGATGTGAATAATGGATTTCAAGCACAGAAGACGTAATACAGTTCTCAATGTGAGCATAGTTCTATCATTCCAAGAAATAATCAAAGCTGACATTCTGATGTTCTATTGTCACCACAGAGAACACGATAAAATAACAAAGCACAGCTCTTATTTAAAAGACAGCAATTGTGGCCACTGGACACAGCAAATTAAGATTGGGATTTCATTTCCTGCAAAAACAACATGAGTAAGAGATTTAGTAAAACAATTATTTTCATATTGATAAGTACAACGTAATTTGGACTGATGATGTGCAGATCTCCTGAAGAATAGGTTCACATTGGGGGATGCATTGCATGCCCTGTAAAAAAAAAGGATTGCAATAGTAGGAAAAGGTTGTGTTGTGTGTGTAGTGAGATGCATGCAATGAAGCATATATTACAAAGTATGCTTCACAAAAATTGTTAACGTGTATGTTATGTGGTACCACATTATGCCAATCGATTCCACTGCTCTGCAATCTGCGATGCTAATGTGCCTATGTGAGCTCTTCATTTCAATATAGTGGTATCTCATTAGCAATGTGATTACATAGTTTCGTTTAAAAAATACATCTGACCATCAAGTCCAATCAGAATAATAATAAACAAATAAATAATTAAACATTATGTACCTTTCTCTCTCATACACTCATAAATCCCGGGGAGACTTGTGCCAATTATACTGTCCAGTACAAGGCACAGTTTCCGCTTTACCTTTCCATAGGTCTAGCACAATAAATATGGGGTCTAGGACCTGACATACTTGAAAGTAGGGATGAGCAGGCAAATTTTTAAAGTTCATTTCACGGTGATTTGGCCCATTTTCATTTACCAAACTTTTTCATGGAACTGGCACGTTTTTACTTTGAAATTCCCATTTTTTTAAATTCCCTGGCTGAATTGCATTGAAGTTAATGGTGCCGACTTAAGCGGTTAATAGCAAAGCCCAATACATGCTTTAATCATCAAATTTGCTAAGTATGTTAAGAAGAATAGTGGGAAGAAGGGGAGAAAATCAATTTTAAAGTTACAATTTGAAAAATGTCTTTTTACAAAACTTGAATTGAATGTGGTTAAATGACAGAGAATGTATCTAGACAAAACCATTAACTTCCCTTATAATGCTCATCAATTAGTCATAACCTTGTTTACACGTGGAAAACAACCTTTTCTTAATTATCAAGGTAGGTCATGTATCTATTTACCGTTATTGAATTTTATTTATTTCATTTTTTTTTTTTAGAACTCTGCTTTGTCTCATTGTCCTCCAGATACATGTTGCTTGATTGAGACTGAGACTCCTTTGTCTGGTATTTTATGTGAACCATTGTCCTTTGCTTAATTACAGATTTACGTAATTTTGAGATCTCCAAATTTTTAATTTGAACAGACAAAGGTAAAAAAAACAAAAACAAATAAAATTAATTAGAGGAAGTGGGATTTATTGTCCCCAGTCCTTCATTTTCATGCATACCTTGCCTCACAAATCCTTCCTCTACATTTATACCTTCCATCCATCCATCATCACACATGCATATTTCCCTTGTTTACACTTCCGTCTTTAACCACGCTCAGCCAATCACAGTCAATAGGTGAAACAATATATTCTTTAGTTGCATCCAGTTATCACTACTGGAGAGCTTCAGAACAGTCCATCCTAAAAGTGAAACTTTAGGTCTAACATCAATTTTATTTGGATGTAAAAGTACACCTTGTGCTAGAAAAAAAATTATAAAATAAGGCACTGAGTACACATTCATTCATTGTATTTTTGTGCAGCTCCAGTAGTGAAGTGAAGAGCTAATCAGAAATTATTGCAAGAAATCTAATGAAGAACTATGGAAACCGTGCCAGTGGAAACGGACCGTTAATAATGGTTACATGCACAAGCTTATGCGATCCATCTGAAAATTATCGCTATTTAACGTTAAAGCCTTATTGTTATTTAACGTTAAAGCCTTATTGTTATTTGGCGTTAAAGCCTTATCGTTATTTAGCGTTAACACAAAGAACCCTCTCTGTACCTATCCCTAACCCCTAAACCCCCCCTGGTGGTGCCTAACCCTAACCACCCCCCTGGTGGTGCTAAACCCTAAGACCCCTCTGGTGGTGCCTAACCCTAAGACCCCCTCGATGGTGCCTAACCCTAAGACCCCCCCAGTGGTGCCTAACACTAACCTTGACAGTGTTACATTAAATCCATTCACCGTTTTGCAGTTAAATAACGTCTGCAGTTTGGCTTATGTAGGGCGCTATTGATAAATAACGTTACTGTGGGCAATAACGTCTACTGTTTGGCAAATAAACGGCACTATTGATAAATAACGTTAGTGTGTGCCACTATTGATAAATAACGTTAGTTTGTGCCGTTTTTCTTCTTTTTTCCCTGTGCGCCATTATTATGCAGTACTAACGATAAATAGCGATAAGCGTATCTTTTTAATGCGGCGCCATTTTTATGCATAGGCGCTGTGCGCCATTATTCACTGACCCCAGCTTATGTACGATTTTGAAGGTGACTTTGACAGCCTGACAATTATATTATTCAGTCACATAATGTGTTGCATCCTTAGAAATGTAAAAGATCCCTAGATCTATTCAACAATAAAAGCATTTAATACTGGAGGTAAAACTACAATCAATAAAAAAATGGTGCAGGGATCAACAATGTGTGTAAAGTCTTACCACACCTTGAGTGGAGCAGAATACAATATATTACATGCAAATAATTTACAAGCGTAATTCTGCTTTACACAGCTTAGTGCATAAACACCAGTGAGAGGTATTCCATGGTGCCCTCTACCACTAGTGAGAGACTAGACAATCCTGCTCAACCTTGGTGTTTTTGTAGCCACAGTTATCCACATTTGCCTGGCTGTCAGCTTGAGTTTGTGGTTTGCCTAGCAGTGAAGCTAAATATAAGGTATTGACTTGAATACAGTCTGAGCCTTGATATGACACACAGCAATTTGCATTACAGCATACTATACAAAAACTTTGCCTTGCTAGCACTCTTCAGTGGTTTTACTGATGCTGCTGATATAGAGTTTGCTACAGACATTTGCTTGTTTGACACCATGTTTGACCTTTGTATTGACTGCTGCTGTTTGCTCTCACCAAGTAGCATTAATTTGTGCATTATATATAGTGTATATACTGTATAGTTACATGGCCAGTTTGATTGAAAAAAGCTAAGCTTAGAATAAATACTGGCATAAGCTTAGAATAAATACTGGCATAAGCATCCTCTTTGACACACATAAATAATTTGGCACATCCCATTGTAGGTGGGCTGTGGGTGGATTATAGGTGTTACCTAAATTATTCATTATCCACTGGATCATATATGATTGACGTCACATCTCCAAAACATGCCAATCAACCCCTGACCTCTCTTTTGGGTTGTGTTGACATGTACCACCGTAAGATCAAATTCATTGTACTTGTTTACTGTGAAAAGTCCCAGTAGGTGCTTAGCATCGTATAGTCCAGACTAAACTCATTTGAAATCAGATACCCTTTAGCTAAAAACTGAATTAACTTCTAAAAAAGACTATTTCTTTACACTGAATTTCTGTGTTATAGATATCTTAAGGGAGAACTCTACATGATTTACGCAATCGATACTACGGTGATGCATGTTATCTTAGAAATGTTGCATTATCCATGTAAAGAGAGTCACGTTACTTGTGTGATGCATGGTGGAGCACTGTTAGTGGTAGTAATGGTAATAATATTGCAATGTTACTGTTAGTTAGTACATCAACCATCTTGAGCCTTAGTAAACTGCTGTTCTCTGTTCTTTGCACTTTCTAATTTTTGGACTCCTACAGCTTTATAAACTCAGCTTCAGCCCATGCTGCCGCTGTTTCATGCCATAGACATGCCAACCATAGTAATTAGTATGTCTATTGCTTCAAAATGCAGATAACATCACAAATATTTGTAGCATGACTTACAAAAATGTTTGCTTCATATATATACATTTATACACAAACTTCTTTTAAAACAATTCTGTTAAACGTACCTTTCCATTTTAGTTAGGAACCAGCTAGTGTCTTCTAGGCATGTCAAATGATGAAGATTATTACTACTTGCAACCACAACATTGATCCACAAAACAGCTCCAATATTCTCCCTGTGTGATTGAAGTAGAAAACAAGCTGTTATTATTTTCATCCAAAATACTTAGATTTTATGCAGGGAGTGTTTAGCTATTTGGATAGTGTGTATGCACATCTGGAGGAAAGCTAGATGTGATCATATTTTACACACAAAGCTTTCACTCCTCTCGGCAGATAAAAAAAACAATCACTTTGTGGCGGATTGCGGAGAAGCCGCCGCACGTTCTGGTAGTGAGGCGGCGGAATCCGCACACAGAGCGGCGGTTTCCCCGCAGCAACATGCTTCTGGTTTGTCTGGACCTAGTGCACACAGATGGAGAGCTACGCGCGCACCGCAAGACAGGCTCTTTATGCCAATAGGAGAAGGGTCAGCTGATCGAGGCGGTCAGCTGATCCCAGCTCAGCAGGTGATTGGTTGATGGGAGCTGGGCGGCGCTGTGGAGCGCTTTACTATATATATATATATATATATATATATATATATATATATATACATATACATATACATATACATATACATATACATATACATATATATATACATATACATATATATATATATATATATATATATATATATATATATATATATATATATATATATATATATATATATATATATATATATATATATATATATATATATATATATCTTGCTGTTCAGTTGCTGGTTGTCTGCTGGTGTTGTGAATACCTATGTGTTGGCACTCAGACCTTAGTCAGATCCTTCAGTGTGGTGGAACCAGGAGGACCTGGGAATCCACACTTAGCTAGTTCACTGTATTATTATCTGTGTTATTCTCTAGCATAGTTCCATGGTGTAGAGACCACGGACCTCACACCCCAGACTAGGAATATTGTATCTCATCTGTGTTATTCCTTAGACCAGTTCCAGGGTGTAGAGACCACGGACCTCACACCCCAGACTAGGAATATTGTATATCATCTGTGTTATTCCTTAGACCAGTTCCAGGGTGTAGAGACCACGGACCTCACACCCCAGACTAGGAATTGTATATCATCTGTGTTATTCCTTAGACCAGTTCCAGAGTGTGAGCCCACGGACCTCACACTCAAGACTAGGCATTATTGGATATCTGTTTATGAATTGCATCTCTCCTGACTTCTCTTCTGTTTTCTGATTCGGTACCTTCGCACATCTGATCTACTGTTGCCGACCCTGCCTGTCCCTGGTTACCGAATCAGTCTCCTGTCTCTGTACTTTATCTGCCTGTGTGTTGCCGACCCGGCCTGCCCGACCCTTCTGGCTGTCACCCAACCTTTGGGTGCTCAGTTCTCCTGCAGGGGTCCCCTGCTCCTCAGAGGGGGGCCCTGCTGCAAGACCAGTCGGGGACTCTCCCTCCTGGAGCCCTTGACTGCAGTAGAGTCTTCTCTACTAATTGGACCACCTGCTACCCCGGTGGTTCAATTCCTACTGTTACACCAAACACTTACACGCTTCAGCTGTCTAGAGGTTAGTACTATATCTGTATTATTGGTGATTCTGCAGATCATCCATAATCAGGTATAGATCTGTATTCTTGGTGATACTGCAGATCACCAATATTCAGACTCTCTCTGGTTGCTGACACCTATCGTTACACACTTCTCACACAAATGTTACAACAGAAAAAGGATTACTATTGTATTGCAGTTGATAAATAGGGATGGTTGGAAACTTTCCATACAATATCGATTCCCGAGATGCTGATTGGAAATGGACTTCAGAAATCAGTAAACCACAGAAATAGCAGAAATATCATATTACAGCAACTCGAAAATATTAGCCCAATCACAGAACTAGGAATTATTGGACCAATCATGGCTGCAGAATGTTCCTGTGGAAATCTGAATTCTGCACAAATTTTAGACCAACCACAGGAGGATATATTGCCCAGGAGGAAAACCAAACGGATGTGTAACGATTGGTGTCAGCAAGAACAGATTTTCTGATTATTGGTGATCTGCAGTATCACTAATAATACAGATACTATACCTGATTATATGGTGATCTGCAGAATCACCAATAATGCAAGTATAGCGAGACACAGGACAACCAGATGTAAAGATAGGTGTTTGGTGCAACAGTAATACAGAAAGAGATACCAACTCCCCCAGAGAAGCTGGTAGAGGGAGATATCTCTATAGAACACAGGGATCATCACTCCAGCAAGCTGGAGATGCAGATGAACTAGTAATCAGTTCACCCGAGGAGCGGGCGGTGCACAGTAAGACAACGTATACTGATTACCCGTGGAGCGGGTGATTCAGACTGTACTGCAGCAGGTGATCACCTGAGGGGCAGGAGATCAAGACTGTACTGCAACTATTAATCACCTGAGGAGCAGGTGATGAGGACAGTACCGTAGTTACTAGTCACCTGAGGAGCAGGTGATTGAGACTGTACTGCAGCTACTGGTCACCTGAGGAGCAGGTGATTAAGCTGTACAGAGAATCCCTCACCAGGGACTAGGCTCACTGGTGAGGGCAGGAGAGTCAGACAAGCAGATTCGGCAACAAACAGACAGATACGGTACAAAGACAGAAGGCTTAAATCAGAGTAGTGTTCAGGCTGAGTCGGCAACAGGATCAGATAGGCAGAAGCACAGAATCAGTAAGCAGAAGAGTAGTCAAGGCTAGAAGAAGGTCATAACAAATAATACAATTCCATTAGTACTTTACCTATCAACAGAATCTGACTAAGTGTGGATCCCCAGCTCCTGCTGGTTCTAGCACACTTTGGGATCTGACTAAGGTCTGAGTGCTAACACGTAGCATTTGCAACAGCAGACGAGGAGCTACTGACAGGCAGGTCCTATATATACTGAGAGCGCCCCACAGCGCCGTCCAAGTCACTCAACCAATCAGGAGCACTGCTGGAGTCAGCTGACCAGCCGATCAGCTGACTCCCCTTCTATTCGCATAAATGTCCTGTCGCCTGGCGCGCGCACGCGTGTAGCCCTCAGTCTATGTGCAACTGACGGACCAGGCAAAACTCCACCATGTAACTGCGTGGCGAAGGCCGCTGGCGGAGACGCGGAGACAGCCACCATGCTGCTCACCGCTGCGGCGGCATCTCCGCTATCTATTACAGGATGGAGGGCTCCCTGACAGACCCCACTATTTTTGCAGGACTCATCCTGCTTTCTCAAGAGAGGAGGAGCAGCCACTCCTCCTCCTCCCTTATTTACTTTATACATGTTATAGGCTTGCTTTGCACACACTGAGAGATATATTCCTATTGTTTGTTATTTTGCTTTGCACATTGATTTTCTTGTTTGATTATTATTTCATCTTACATAGCACTTATGCATTGCACTAGCACCTTTATATCACTGTGGCTTTCATCATTATTGAACAATGATGCTAACAGTATATTGTGGTTGGGCAGCATGGCAAAGATTTGTATATTTTTCTTTTATGTTTTTAATTGTATTTTACTATCATAAGCAGAGCCAGATCATTCACAAGACAATCCTAGGTAGTTGCCTAGAGCCTGAAGAGAGTCTAGGAGCCTGCTGGATGCTAGTCCTCACCAAATCTTACTAAAAAAAAAAAAAGCCAGTTGACTATCAGTGGTGGGCAAAAACTGCTATCTTGCCAAGGGCCCCATTTCCACTTAATCATGTTCTGATCATAAGGTATTGCATTAGCATTTGAGCATGTTATAAAAAAGATCCTGCATATAATGGTTTCAAATATCAATTGAGTGGTGTTGTTTTTGGGCTCTCTGTTCTTCCCTGGATGTACATTTGTTTATAGTCCTAGCTAGAGTGACCAGATTTTTGTAGGCTCCACCTGGGACGGGGGGAATTGGGGGGGGGAAGGGGGGCAGCGCCGCGTCGAAAAATAGGGGGCCGAAAAATTTGGTGTCTACAGCGCGCGCGGAAAATGGGCGTGGTCATGACATTCTATTGGCGGAGCTAACAGAATGATGCAACAGCGAGGCATAAGAAAGCAGTGTTTACGCCGTGATGTGGTCAAACGTGGATTCACATCATAGGTGTGCAGAAACTGTGTGATGCTATTTAATAGTATGCCATAACCCCAAAGCAGCAAACACAGCCAACTATGACCATTAAATAATAAATGCAGCAACAGTTACCCCAGACACCACAAAATAAACGCAATGGGCAACATTTCAGCACAAAATAAACACATTGCGGGCAACATTTCAGCATAAAATAATCGCATTGCGGGCAACATGTCAGCATAAAATAAACGCAATGGGGGCAAACATGTCAGTACAAAATAAACGCAATGGGGGCAAACATGTCAGTACAAAATGAACGCACTGCGGGCAAACATGTCAGTACAAAATAAACGCACTGCGGGCAAACATGTCAGTACAAAATAAACGCACTGCGGGCAAACATGTCAGTACAAAATAAACGCACTACGGGCAAACATGTCAGTACAAGATAAACGCACTGCGGGCAAACATGTCAGTACAAGATAAACGCACTGCGGGCAAACATGTCAGACAAGATAAACGCACTGCGGGCAAACATGTCAGTACAAGATAAACGCACTGCGGGCAAACATGTCAGTACAAGATAAACGCACTGCGGGCAAACATGTCAGTACAAGATAAACGCACTGCGGGCAAACATGTCAGTACAAGATAAACGCACTGCGGGCAAACATGTCAGTACAAGATAAACGCACTGTGGGCAAACATGTCAGTACAAGATAAACGCAATGCGGCCAAACATGTCAGTACAAGATAAACGCACTGCGGGCAAACATGTCAGTACAAAATACACGCAATGCGGCCAAACATGTCAGTACAAGATAAATGCACTGCGGGCAAACATGTCAGTACAAAATGAACACAATGTGGGCAAACACTTCACCTGCAAGAAAAAGCATTTACTCACCTGGCAGAAGACATCCCCTCACGCAGCCGGCCTCTGGTGCCTCAGGTGCAGCTCCCCCTGGCCTGGACGATCTTCAATCTCCCGCTCAGCCTCTCACAGGCAGAGCAGGGCTACGGCAAGATGGCGTCCGGAGACGGAGCCCTGTACTGGAGACAAATAGTCTCCAATACAGGGCTCCGCCTCCGGACGCCATCTTCCCGTAGCCCTGCTCTGCCTGTGCCTGCCGGAGGAGAACATTGCAGGCTGGAGCGGGGCTGCGGGGAATGAACTAGCGCAGCGTCTAGTAGACGCTGCGGCTAGTTCATTGTACGGTGGCCAGAGTCCCGAGGCCGGGACGTCCCGCTGCTAAAAGCGGGACATTTCCCGGGACCTCATGCAGCCTGGGACAGCGCCCCCCGAAGGCAGGACGCGTCCCGGGTAAAGCGGGACGTATGGTCACCGTATCCTAGCACACTCTTGATAGGTCAGGGTGCAGAGAATTTTTCCTGTTTTATTAAGCCTGTTTTTTTTGTCCAATGCTTCCGGCTCGGAAGTATTTGTCCAACCAGAGAATGTGGTAGTTTATTAAGAATGTTCACATAATAGCAGACATCCACAAAATGTCATGGATTCCGCAAAACAACTTGTTTTTTAAATGACATAACTTTATTAAAAACAAAAACCCTTTCCACAGACATTGGTAATTAGTATCAGAAATTCAGAATTCTGCAGAATCATTTTTGACCGATTTTGGCAATCAGCAGTTTCGGTAATTGGAATTTTAACAGAGTTGGAAATCAGCATTTCTCACCATTCCGAAAGATAAATGTACTTAATTTAATTATTATTATAATTATGTTACATAACATCAACATCTTCTATGATACTACACAAGTACATAAAGTAGAGAGACAGCCGGCACCATCCAGTTCAGTAATGCTTATTTATTGAGATAAATTACATCTCAGCAGGTCACAGCGACGTTTCGAGGAAATCACCTCTTTATCAAGCTCATGCTGAAGACATGTCACAAATAGGCAATACAAGCTAACGTTTACATATCAAGCATGGTTAAGCAGCAGCCAATCACACACACTAGACACAATACCCAATCATAATAGTCCGTAAGTTGCCGGACCTGATGGGGAACTTAGAGGCTGCTGCCTCATAGGTACATTCAAATGGGGTCCCTCCCATCCCCCGACACCCACCTTGGTAAACCGCCGCGGCCCCTTCCGCCCGTCAATCACCACCATCTCCTCCCATCCATCCGCCCATGGCGGACCTGACAGGAGACTAAGTGGGATAGACGCCTGTGCGTCCGCGCTCATGCGCGGACACTCTGCGTCTAGACGGGCAGGTGGTGACGTAGGCGGCTTGAGATGCCGCCATACGTCACGCGCTGTAGAGCGGGGCAGCGGTGGCGACCAATGGGAGCGCTCAAGGTTCAATGCATAATAAGATACGTGTGCATGGCGTACACAACGCATTAGCATATGTAAACAATCACATTATAAAAAGCGATCATCGCTTTTTATAATGTGATTGTTTACATATGCTAATGCGCTGTGTACGCCATGCACACATATCTTATTACACCGCTCAGCCAGACTATATACCATTGTTTACTGAAACTCTGTGTACACCGCTCAGCCAGACTATATACCATTGTTTACTGCCACTCTGTGTACACCGCTCAGCCAGACTATATACCATTGTTTACTGAAACTCTGTGTACACCGCTCAGCCAGACTATATACCATTGTTTACTGCCACTCTGATTCTGCTGGGAACAGTAGTACACCGCTCGCTCAGCCAGACTATATACCATTGTTTACTGACACTATATAGCAGACTATATAGCATTGTGTGTACACCGCTCAGCCAGACTATATACCATTGTTTACTGACACTCTGTGTACACCGCTCAGCCAGACTATATACCATTGTTTACTGCCACTCTGATTCTGCTGGGAACAGTAGTACACCGCTCGCTCAGCCAGACTATATACCATTGTTTACTGACACTCTGTGTACACCGCTCAGCCAGACTATATACCATTGTTTACTGCCACTCTGATTCTGCTGGGAACAGTAGTACACCGCTCGCTCAGCCAGACTATATACCATTGTTTACTGACACTATATAGCAGACTATATAGCATTGTGTGTACACCGCTCAGCCAGACTATATACCATTGTTTACTGACACTCTGTGTACACCGCTCAGCCAGACTATATACCATTGTTTACTGCCACTCTGATTCTGCTGGGAACAGTAGTACACCGCTCGCTCAGCCAGACTATATACCATTGTTTACTGACACTCTGTGTACACCGCTCAGCCAGACTATATACCATTGTTTACTGCCACTCTGATTCTGCTGGGAACAGTAGTACACCGCTCGCTCAGCCAGACTATATAGCATTGTGTTTACTGCCACTCTGTGTACACCGCTCAGCCACACTATATAGCATTGCGTCCTCTGCCAGTCAGTGTGTATATTGCTGGGATCAGTAATACTCCACTCACCGTCAACCACTATATGAGCTCAACATGAGTTCCCCAGAGACCTCCGCTGTGAGCAGCACTCCCAACAACAGCAACAGCCAACGCCCCACGCAAGCTATAACATCCACCCCAGCAGCCAGTGGTCAGCAGCAGCCCTCCCCGGAGGAGAACGTTGTGTCCATCAGTCCGTCGCCAGAGCGATTAATGAGGGCTGCCATTGAGGAGATGATGGGGCCTGATGTGGAGGAGGAGGTCTGGCTCAGGCCAGCATCCCAAGTTAATGTTGAGGACGATGAGGGGTCTGTGTCTGGGGATGTTGGGGTGGCAGAGGTGGTGGGTGGGTCAGACTCAGGAGAAGAGTTGTATGATGAGGATGATGATCGGGACCATCTGTATGTGCCTCAGAGTCCGACCCCGGAAAACATGTTGTATCGTGTGTTTAGGTACTAAAATCTGCGTTCCCTCCCAGTAGTGTTGGGCGAACAGTGTTTGCCACTGTTCGGGTTCTGCAGAACATCACCCTGTTCGGGGTGACTATATAGCAGACTATATAGCATTGTGTTTAATGCCACTCTGTGTACACGGCTCAGCCACACTATATAGCATTGTGTTTACTTCCACTCTGTGTCTGCTGGGAACAGTAGTACACCGCTCACCCGCCACTGTATAGCATTGTGCTCTGTGTCACTGCTGACAATAGTGGTACACCGCTCACCCACCACTGTATAGCATTTCTGTACTGCCACTGTACTGCTGCCAGTCAGCGTGTACTTTAAGGATAAGTGAAATGAGGAAGAAATCCGGTGAAAGAGGGAGGGGCAAGGGAAGAGGTGTTTCCCCTGACGGTTCACGTACAGGCCACAGGGGAGCACCCAAGAAAACCCACTCAATACTGCCCATGTTGTCCAGGACAACAACCCTCACAGATCCAAAAGAACAGGACCAGATAATTACTTGGATGACCTCTCAAGCGTCCAGCAGTGGGTTAAGCAGCACCAGCACATCACGCACGAGGTCCGAGTCCTCAGCCAGTTAAAGTCTGGGCTTTCTTTGAAGACTGCACTGAGGATGTTACCATGGCGATTTGCAAGGTGTGCAAGACCCGCCTGAGCAGGGGGAAAAGTATTAACAACCTCTCCACCACCAGCATGAGCCGCCACATTCTATCCAAACATCCCACTCTGTGGGCAAACGCGGCAGGACAGGGTACCACCAGCAACACTGCCTCCCTTGGGTTCACCAGACTCACCACCAGACCCGCCTCAGCAGCAGCAGTAGCCCAGCCATTGCGTGGTTCACAACATTCACAAACATCAGACGATGCTGACACTCTCCGGACTAGTGCTCTTGAGGTCTCCCAGTGTTCATCAAACACAACAACCAACAGCCCTTCGGTGTGCAGCGCTACGGTTGAGTTGTCTGTCTCTGAGATGTTTGAGCACAAGAGGAAATTGCCAGCAAATGACCCCCGGGCCGTGGCAGTAACAGCCAGCCAGCATAGCCAAGCTTCTGGCCTGCGAAATGCTGCCATATCGAGTGGTGGAGACAAACAGCTTCAAGGGCATGATGTCAGTGGCCATCCCACGTTACGTGGTTCCCAGCCGCTACCACTTTGCGCGCTCTGCAGTGCCTGAGTTGCATGAGCACGTGGTCAGCTAAATAACCCGAAGCTTGAAGAATGCCGTTGCCTGCAAGGTTCACCTCACCACTGACACCTGGACGAGTGCGTTCGGCCAGGGTCGATACATCTCCCTTACCGCGCACTGGGTGAACCTTGTGGAGCCTGGCAGCGATTCCTCACCTGCTACGGCGCGGGTGTTGCCCACGCCGCAAACAGCTGGATAACAACAGCAGCACCTACCTCTCTGACTCCTTCTCCTCCAACACATCTCAAAGCTGTACCTCATCCGGAAATGCTAACCCAGCACCAGCAGCAGTAGGATCGTGGAAGCAGTGCAGCACAGCTGTTGGCATGCGTCAGCAAGCGTTGCTGAAGCTGATCTGCCTTGGGGATAAGCAGCACACAGGGGAGGAAATTTGGAGGGGAATAAAGGAACAGACGGATTTGTGGCTGGCACCGCTGGACCTGAAACCGGGCATGAAGCTAGACACCTGGCACGAACTGGCAATGTACGCAATAGAGGTGCTGGCTTGCCTGGCAGCCAGCGTTATGTCGGAACGCTGTTTCAGTGCTGCCGGAGGCATCATCACAGATCGGCGTATCCGCCTCTCCACAGAAAATACAGACCGTCTGACTCAAATTAAAATGAATCAATCCTGGATTGGAAACGACTACGCAACACTCCTGGACCCCAACCAAGTAACATGACCGATGAACATCTGGGATGGTTTAGCGTTTCCGGTCCCTGTTTATTGAACCTCTCATCTGTATTACATTTATGACTGCATGGCGGCAAAAAGCATTGCTGCTATATCCGCACGCTTTTTGTCCTCATGCAAGGCCTGGGTTGTTGTGTCTCACAAAGCGTGGCCTTCTCCTCCTGAGCCTCCTCCTGTTCCATCACGTGTGCTGCTGCTGCTGCTGCTGCTGCTGGGTTACCGTTGCCGGTCCCTGTTTATGGAACCTCTTATCTTTATTACATTTATGACTACATGGCGGTACAAAGCATGCTATCCGCACGCTTTTTGTCCTCATGCAAGGGCTGGGTTGTTGTGTCTCACAAAGCGTGGCCTTCTCCTCCTGCGCCTCCTCCTGTTCCATCACGTGTGCTGCTGCTGCTGCTGCTGCTGCTGGGTTACCGTTGCCGGTCCCGGTTTATGGAACCTCTTATCTTTATTACATTTATGACTACATGGCGGTACAAAGCATGCTATCCGCACGCTTTTTGTCCTCATGCAAGTCCTGGGTTGTTGTGTCTCACAAAGCGTGGCCTTCTCCTCCTGCGCCTCCTCCTGTTCCATCACGTGTGCTGCTGCTGCTGCTGCTGGGTTAGCGTTGCCGCGTGGTCCCTGTTTATTGAACCTCTTATCTTTATTACATTTATGACTACATGGCGGTACAAAGCATGCTATCCGCACGCTTTTTGTCCTCATGCAAGGCCTGGGTTGTTGTGTCTCACAAAGCGTGGCCTTCTCCTCCTGCGCCTCCTCCTGTTCCATCACGTGTGCTGCTGCTGCTGCTGGGTTAGCGTTGCCGCGTGGTCCCTGTTTATTGAACCTCTTATCTTTATTACATTTATGACTACATGGCGGTACAAAGCATGCTATCCGCACGCTTTTTGTCCTCATGCAAGGCCTGGGTTGTTGTGTCTCACAAAGCGTGGCCTTCTCCTCCTGCGCCTCCTCCTGTTCCATCACGTGTGCTGCTGCTGGGTTAGCGTTGCCGCGTGGTCCCTGTTTATTGAACCACTTATCTTTATTACATTTATGACTGCATGGTGGTACAAAGCATGCTATCCGCACGCTTCTTGTCCTCATGCAAGGCCTGGGTTGTTGTGTCTCAAAGCGTGGCCTTCTCCTCCTGCGCCACCCTCCTCCTGTTCCATCACGTGTGCTGCTGCTGGGTTAGCATTACCGGTCCCTTTTCCTGGAACCTCTTATATGTATTACATTTATGACTGCATGCCGACAAAAAGCATGTTACCTGTGCAAAGAAAACAGACATTTCCCGCATTTAAAAGACAGTTTTCCCTTTGAAACTTTAAAATCGATTTTCTCAAAAACTATAAGCTCTTTTTGCTAAATTTTTTTTCCTCTTGTACCCACTCCCAAGGTGCACATACCCTGTAAATTTGGGGTATGTAGCATGTAAGGAGGCTTTACAAACCACAAAAGTTCGGGTCCCCATTGACTTCCATTATGTTCGGAGTTCGGGTCGAACACCCGAACATCGCGGCCATGTTCGGCCTGTTCGGCCCGAACCCGAACATCTAGATGTTCGCCCAACACTAGGAGGGACCCCATTTGAATGTACCTATGAGGCAGCAGCCTCTAAGTTCCCCATCAGGTCCGGCAACTTACAGACTATTATGATTGGGTATTGTGTCTAGTGTGTGTGATTGGCTGCTGCTTAACCATGCTTGATATATAAACGTTAGCTTGTATTGCCTATTTGTGACATGTCTTCAGCATGAGCTTGATAAAGAGGTGATTTCCTCGAAACGTCGCTGTGACCTGCTGAGATGTAATTTATCTCAATAAAAGAGCATTACTGAACTGGATGGTGCCGGCTGTCTCTCTACTTCATGCAGTGTGATCCGGAGTGCTGCTGGATCTTGGCCTGGCACGTCATATTTTTTGAAAATTAAGAGGAAGTGCTACACATTTTCTTCTACTACACAAGTACATAGTAATTAACAAGCTACATAGACGAGCAAAGGCTGTTCCAATAATACACCTTTGTACATTCCTTACACAGTGAACATATCCATATAGATGTGACACTAAAATAAATACAATGCTATAGATACAACAAAATCCAGTAAGAATAGGATTTAGACATTATTAGAGACTGCATTCAAAACAGATTTAATCAGATATTACAGACATCTAAAGGAAATAATAGAAGTAGTAATTGAGACAACATTAGCTAAAAGGTTGTAAAATATACACATCTTTGTTAATTCACAGAGGGCTGCGGTTGTTCTGACATGTACGCTATTTATTCATTGAAAGGGGTGGTCAAGACTTTATGAAGAAGATCTGAAGTCTGTACCAGTTGTCTATGGTAGATAATGTTCTCTCTTTTGTGTAAGTCCACAGTGTTGTCAGTTTATTTAGTTTAAGTAGTGTACTTTTCGTATTGCACATTGAAATGTTTCATGGGTAGGAGGAAGAGGGAAAGGTAACAACAGATATTACCTTTTTTATGGCTTCCTTATTTTTCTCCACCTTTTGATCTGTAAAATATTGAGACCTGAAAAGGTACAGAAAAAGAAGTGACTTTGCTATAATAGTTAAACATAAAAAATATATAACAGACATTTCTTTTAAAAAAAAAACCCACTCAGTGTAACCACAGTGCATTTACTAGGGCACTGTAATGATCGCTGCTGCAGCAGGTATTGCTGGAAGCAGTAGTGCTGCAGCTCAGGTAGTTCTGATCGCTTTCCATGCAAGCTGCATAGCTTTGTCTGCCTTTCCCTGCTGTCAGCTTGTGACTGATTATCATTCACCTGTGTGGGAATCTGCATGTCTGCTCCCATTGGATGACCTCAGTATAAAGATCTGCTTCCTGCAGGGTTTCCTTGGGTTTTCATAGCTTCAGTTTAAGCCTGTCTTGCTGTCGCTTCAGCCCTCGATCGTGTTTGTTGTTCTAAAGATACTTTGCTGGTCTTTGCATCATATATTGGTTCATTGCCAATATATATGCATACCAGCACGTTTATTATTTTCCTTGTATTCGTGTTACGTTGATACATCAGTGTCGCTGATGTATACGTACACGAACTGTTTATATCCTGTGTGCAGTTAGTCAGCTTTCCAGCACGTTTTGGTAGGTTGCGCGTACCACGACCACCCGTGCTGAGGTAGTTACCCTGCTCCTGGTTCTGTTTGTGGATTGCGTTCATCTCTGCGAAGAGATAACGAATCCTTCTGAATCCTGTTCTGTTACCGTTTGTGGATTGCGTTCATCTCTGCAAAGAGATAACGAATCCTTCTGAATCCTGTTCTGTTACCGTTTGTGGATTGCGTTCATCTCTGCGAAGAGATAGCGAATCCTTCTGAGTCCTGTTCCCTACATTACTCCAGTCCTAGTCAGCGTTCCTGCTTATGTCATATATCGGTTCATTGCCGATATATACATATGTTAGTCAGACGTTACAAATAGTTTCATTGATAGCTGTAATTGTAATACGCTAGGAATACATACTTATTGTATATTTGTCTGTGTTACGTTCATCTATCTTGATCCTGCTATTTCCTGACTACCCTGTCCTGTCTTTGTGAGGCACGCCATCGCTGCAATCGCATTGGCTGCCTCATTCCAGTCTGTCTTGTTTTGGACGCTTGCTGTCGCTAAGTAGCCGCTAGCTAGCAAGCGTTCATTCTGTCTACCTGTCCTGATCTCCTCAGTTCTGGTTTATGCGCTCAGCGCTACTTTGCGCTGAGACGTTATAACGAAAGCATTGTTTGTGGCTGTCAGATCTGCTCCGGCTCTGTGCGCCACAATCTCCTATTGGAGTCAGTCCTCCCCTCCACTATACTAGGGATAGCCTGTTTCCTTGTGCTGGTGTGTGTACCTCCTCCACGCCAGCTCATGCGTTGCATGCTGACTGTGAAGAATACACCACCAAGCCTTACAGGCACAGAGTCGTTTTTAGACACGTTATAAAAAATATATGTTCATTGTTCAGCCACACCAGAACTGCTTTTTATCGGTTGTTTGCACTTGAAGTGAAAATAGACTAAAAATCTACTCAGCAGCACTGAAAAGGCTTGGTGTTTCTTTAACAGTTTCACAGCATCAGAACTTAATTTTTCTTATCCAAGTCTCATTTTTGGCTGAATAGAAGCTAAGCACCGTCCGATCAAAGAAAACTGTCCGGGTGTTTTTCCCCTGATGCTGTGCAAAGCATGATTGGATTTCCTATGTTGTTGTTCTCATTGCCTAGCAACTGGGAGAGGTGATCAGGACTCAGAACAGTTGGAACTGTGTTTCATGCTCCCTGTCACCTCCTTTCAACTAAAAAGATGGCTGCCCTCATGAAATCTAACATTTGCCTGTTCTTTTAAAACAGGGTGGGTAAGAGATTATATTACCTATCTATACGCGTGGTGAAGGCGTCCTCACTCCATGCACTATCTGTCCACAAGCCCTGCCTGAGCCTACGACGGAGCCTGGCGCCGGCTGACCGTTTGGAAGGCCCCCTTGCAAGAAGGGCAGCGTGGATGAGATTATCCCGAATGGCAATACGTGTGCACATTATTATTATTATTATTATTTATTATTTATTGTATTTATAAAGCGCCAACATATTATGCAGCGCTGGACAATAAATATATACAATGATACAAGGATGACATACATAGGGTTATACACATAGAACAAAGTTATACATACAAATTGTACAAAATACATGATCATGCAATATGGGCTGGTTAGGTAGGCCCAGTAATACAAGTACAGGCTGTCATAGGACAGGAGCACATGATCCTGTAGATTACACTAGGGAGTGGAGGACCCTGCCAGAGGCTTACAATCTAAAGGGAGGGGTGGAAACACTAGGGGGGGCTGTTAAATATTCCTTAGAGAGTTACTGTGTGGTAGGAGGTGGGTAGGCCATCATAAAGAGGTGGGTTTTGAGGGCTTGCTTGAATGTGTTGAAAGAGGGAGCAAGTCTGATGGGTGGTGGAAGGGCATTCCAGAGGGTGGGGGCAGCTCTTGAGAAATCCTGGAGGCGGGCATGGGAGTGTGAAATGCGCGGGGTGGTGAGGCGAAGGTCGTTGGAGGAACGGAGGGGGCGACCTGGTGTATACTTGTGAACAAGCTGCGAGATGTAGGTAGGGCATGTTTTGTGCACAGATTTATACGCCAGGCATAGAATCTTGAAACTTATCCTGAGACGGATAGGGAGCCAGTGCAGGGATTCACAAAGGGGAGATGTGGATGCAGAGCGGTGCGAAGAATGGATGAGTCTTGCAGCCGCGTTCATCACTGATTGAAGGGGGGCAGTGCGTTTCAGGGGGAGGCCAGAAAGGAGTGAGTTACAGTAATCAAGGCGGGAGATGATGAGGGCATGGATGAGCAGTTTGGTCGTGTCCGGGGTTAAGAATGGGCGGATCTTGGAGATATAACGGAGGTGGAAATTGCAGGCTCTTGTGATGTTTTGGATGTGTGGGATGAAGGAGAGGTCAGAGTCCAAGGTGACACCCAGGCAGCGGGCCTGGGAGGTAGGGAGAATGGTTGTGTTGTCGATTGTGAGGTGGAAACCTGGGATGGGTGCAGCAGCATGGGGTGGAAGGATCAGGAGCTCAGTTTTGTCTAGGTTAAGCTTTAGGAACCTAGCTGACATCCAGGAGGAAATTGCTGAGAGACACGAGGAGACCTTGTTTATGGTGGTGGCTGAGAGATCGGGGGTATGGAGGTAAATCTGAGTGTCATCTGCATAAAGGTGGTAATTGAAGCCCAGGGAGGAGATAAGCTTGCCAATTGAGGAAGTGTATATGGAGAAAAGAAGGGGGCCTAGAACAGAGCCCTGGGGGACCCCAACTGAAAGGGGGGCAGGAGTTGAGGAGGAGCCATTGAAGGAAGTGGTGAAGGAGCGATTGGATAGGTAGGAGGAGATCCAGGCCAAGGCAAGCCCATGGATGCCCATGGACTGTAGTGATTGGAGGAGGAGCAGGCCTTAGCCTGTTCTCCACTCATACACACGGGTGTTGCGGCAACAGGTCGACCATGTGTATGACGCGCGCGCCCCGAACCGTCGCCCGTCGGAGCTGTCGCCAGGCGATTGACATGTTCAATCGCCGGCTACAGCTGTCGCCGCAACTTCGCCGGAACTGTGAGACCTACGCGAGTGAATGGAGCATCCGGACGGGGGATGCTCCATTCGCAAACAGCTTCCACCACGTCTCTGCATTTCTGGCGAGACGTGTAGACAGCTGTTACCGGCAGGGAGCTGTCGCTCCCTGGTCGCGTGCGTGCATGCAACGGGGGAAAATTGTTCCCCATGTGTATGTAGCATAACCCATTCAGGTTCCGTCGTTTTCACGTGAGAAATGTTCACCTCCCATTCATTAGCCTATAACTTTATCACTACTTATCACAATGCACTGATCTATATCTTGTTTTTTCCACCACCAATTAGGCTTTCTTTGGGGGGTACATTTTGCTAAGAGCCACTTTACTGTAAATGCATGTTAACAGGAAGAATAAGAAAAAACGGAAAAAATTCATTATTTCTCAGTTTTCAGCCATTATAGTTTTAATATAATACATGCCTCCATAATTAAAACTCACGTATTGTATTTGCCCATATGTCCCGGTTATTACACCGTTAAAATTATGTCCCTATCACAATGTATGGCGACAATATTTTATTTGGAAATAAAGGTGCATTTTTTCTGTTTTGCATCTATCACTATTTACAAGTTTAACATAAAAAAAATATAGAAATATTTCATCTTTATATTGATATTTAAAAAGTTTAGACCCTTAGGTAAATATTTACATGTTTTTTTTTTTAATTGTAATGTTTTTTTTTTTTTTTATAGTAAACATTTTATTTGGGTAGTTTTGGGAGGGTGGGAGGTAAACAATAGATTTATAATGTAAATGTGTGTTAATTTTAATTTTTTTTTTTTTACAGGTGTAGTGTTACTTTTTGGCCACAAGATGGCGGCCATGAGTTTGTTTACATGACGTCACTCTAAGCGTAGCACGCGCTTAGAGTAACGTATCGGGAAGGAGACGGCCAGAAAAAGCTCAGCTTCCGAGAGAAGCTGTCGCTTTTTCAGCGAGGGCCCGATACATTGATTCCTTGGCTACCGAATCCGCGGCCGGGAGTGCCGAATCCGCGGCCGGGAGTAGAAACTACGTCCAGGAACCAAAATAGGTTAAAGGATACACCTAAAGGATCTTCACTGCTGCCTGTGACTCTGCATGGACAGCTGCAGGACAGGAAACGCTGGAATACAGAGATTTACCTCCACAGCAAAAGGATGCCCTACAGCCATCTACACTACTGAGTGGTGAGAGCCTCAGTGAGGCAACATCCTGTGTCTGCAACACATCTATTGCAGTGATAATAAGTGCAAGTATGAGACAATCTGTGGAACTTTGTTTAGCTGTACTGTTTTCTTGATACATGTCCTGCAATCTGTGCAAGTATCAGATAATCTGCGGAACCTTATTTAGCTGTACGGGTCTCTTGATAGATGTCCTGCAAGTGGATATACAGGCCCTGGCAATGAGGAACCCCTCTGTTTGAGAACTGTATCCCTCCAAGCTTGCAGTTTTGGCAGCTTTTGCAGTTAATCAGCTATTTTTGTGGCAGAGATCTATTGGGATCCCAGGTGTGACTGGCATGGCTGAAGTGTGTAGTTTGTGTGAGCCCAGCCGGCTGTGCAATCTTACATCTTACTGTGAGTGATTTTATGATTTTAAAGTGACACATTAGTGTTAATACAGTGTTTCTATTTTTGAATAAAGCTTTTTTGGTGAAATTGAAACAGAGCCTGATTCTACTAGTTCTTTTTGGTTTACAGTACCCATTGTCAGACTCATGCTCCCCCACGTTTGTGGGGTATCACTCAGCTTGTAATGCCAGTGAGTTCCAGGAACTTTTGTCTTGTTGTTGAATCAGTATGGCTATCACAGTTGCACACACCTGCTTAAAAAGAAACTCCCACCGAGAATTGAACTTTATCCCAATCAGTAGCTGATACCCCCTTTTACGTGAGAAATCTATTCCTTTTCACAAACAGAGCATCAGGGGGCGCTGTATGACTGATATTGGGGTGAAACCCCTCCCACAAGAAACAAGAAAAGTACGTAGTCCTGGCAGTTTCCTGTCTGTGAACCTTGCTGCATTGTGGGAAATAGCTGTTTACAGCGGTTTCCAACTGCCAAAAACCCACGCAGCAGCTACATCACCTGCCAACAGTAAAAAATGTTCACTGGAGTTCCTCTTTAAACATTGTCTTATGGTCAATTTAATTCTAGCAATAGTTTTATGCACACGCACATACAGACGCATCCATCGGCAACAGCAACATATTGTATTGTTATGGGGGTGTGAGGAAGGATGATGATGCAGTGCACAATGGAGTTGTTTCCAGCAGGTGGGATACGGAGGGCAACACTATGCATAAAAGACATCTATCAAATAATTTGTTTTTAGTAGAACCCTTTTGAAGAGAGGAGGGACTTAGTAGTAACACATTGTAGTAGTAAAAGAAAACAAAATGCTGTCACCTATTATAGCTTGCATATGGCATACTAGAAAAGTGGAGCTGGCATTAGTATGCAGCAGACACCAGCTATTGGAGGGGATACCGTTCTTGTATTATTCAGTGTGACAGAGGTTTCTCCCATCACAGCTAGCTGAAAGCTGCACAAACCACAGCAACAGGAGTGTGTGAGAGCCAGGCGCGCCTGAGGGCACAGGCACTATAAGCAGTCGCCTGAGGCGGCATGGCCATCATAAGGCGCTGCCTGCCGCTACAATAATATTAGATTTTTAATTGCCTTTCTCTTTGCCAGGAACGGAGCTGACAGTCGCGCTTTCAGGCTCCTGTTTTCTAGCTGCGGGACAGCTCCGCCCCCTAGCTAATAGAAAAGGAGCAAGCATGCTCTGTCCCGCCTCCAGCCCTTCCTAAGCAGCCACAGTGCATATATACAATGTACTGCTAGTGGCCCTGTAGCTCCGCCCCCCACCGGACGTTCGAGTAATCACACCAGCGTGGGACACAGAGACACAGTATGTGCTTAACATGTTCCCTGTGTGCAGCTAAGCTGACTGTACCCCGATGTGTGCTGCCTGTCCGCTGATTCTGCTTCCGCCTCAGGAGAGTGAGCTCCATCACAAGCTGTGTGTGAGCTGTGCCTGCGTGTGCTACCTGATGCCGAGCTTCCTCTCCTCCACAAGTGGCAGCACACCATTCTGCCTCCGTCCCCTGTGGCTTCAGCTTGCCCTAGAAATTTCTCTCCTCTTTCCTATCAAGTACTCAGCAGCCTTTGTGTCTGTGATAGCTTAGCGTCCAGTGAGGTCAGAGGTCATGTAGCTGCCATGCTGCTGAGGCTGACACTGGTGATCCTGGCTGCTTGTGGAGGAAGAAAGCTGTGGCAAGACTCTCTCATCCACCCCCTCTCTTTCTCCCCCCTCTCTCTGCCCCCATTCTTTCTCTCTCTGCCCCGCTTTCTCTCTCATCCATCTCTTTCTCCCCTCTCTGCCCCCTTTATCTCATCCCTCCATCCCCCCTCATCCCTCTTTTTTTCTCCGCTCCCTCTCTCATCCCTCTCTTTCTCCCTCTCTCCCTGTCTCTGCCCCCCTCTCTTCTCCCCATCTCTGCCCTCTCTTTCTCATCCCTCTTTTCTCCCCATCTCTGCCCCCCCCCCCATCCCTCTCTTTATCCCCCCTTTCTCTATCTCTGCCCTCTCCCTCTCATCTCACTCTTATCCCAATTTCTGCCCCCTTTCTCTCATGCCTCTCTTTCTCCCCCCCCTCTCTGCCCCACCCCCACCCCCCATTCCTCTCTCTCCTCCCTCTCCCCCCTCCTCCCTGTCTCTCACACATCACGCGCACACACACACCATACATGTGCACACATCCCACACACATCATACATGTGCACACATCCCACACACATCATACATGTGCACACATCCCACACACATCATACATGTGCACACATCCCACACACATCATACATGTGCACACATCCCTCACACACATCATACATGTGCGCACATCCCACACACATCATACATGTGCGCACATCCCACACACATCATACATGTGCGCACATCATACATGTGCACACATCCCACACACATCATACATGTGCACACATCACACACACATCATACATGTGCACAC